>NW_024039582.1:810000-865907 GCF_016077235.1 Cyprinodon tularosa | reverse complement strand
TTTTAACTTTTTTAACAAATAAAAAACTGAAGAGTGGGGTGTGTAAAATGAATCGGCCCCTTTTACTTTCAGTGCAGCAAACTCTCCCCAGAAGTTCAGTGAGGATCTCTGAATGATCCAATGTCGACCTAAATGATACTAAATAGAATCCACCTGTGTGTAATCAAGTCTCCCGATAAATGCACTTGCTCTGTGATCGCCTCAGAGGTCTGTTTAAAGTGCAGAGAGCATCATGAAGAACAAGGAAGACATCAGACAGGTCCGAGACACTGTTGTGGAGAAGTTTAAAGCTGGATTTGGAAACAAAAAGATTTCCCAAGCTTTAAAAATCCCAAGGAGCACTGTGCAAGGAATGCACATTTTACCAACTGATTCTGATTAAAACTAATTTTTGAAATAAATTATTTTGTGTATTTTTTTACATAACATTTGCCATTGCTATTGGCATACACAGTAATCTAGCGTACTTTAATTAAATAAATCAATTCAAGCTAAAATATAAGAGTCTTATTAGGTTATACTGAGCCTGATCTATTTGTACCATCTATTTGGGGGATATTTATTGCCACACTTTGGGCCACTTAATACCAATTTAGCATCAAATAAATGAGGCAGCCTACCTCAGCATTGTTGCTGACCTTATGTCCTTATGACCACAGTGTACCAATCTTCTGATGGCTACTTCCAGCAGGATAATGCGCCATGTTATAAAGTGAATCATCTCAGACTCATTTCTTGAAACTTTTCCACTTAAGTAATTGTGAATTGAGCATATTGACAGACAACATTTTATTTTTTATCTTAAATGCACTTTTTTTTTTTATAATTACTGCTCTAAATGTATTGCTCTGTCAGCTAAAGATCTGTTTTGGTATCTATACTTTAATTGAATAAATCAATTCAAGCTAAAATGTAAGAGTCTATACTGAGCCTGATCTCTTTGTATCAGAGATTTTCTTACCTTTTAGAAAAATGTCACTTTGGGTAAAACTCCCCCTGCAACCCTGATTTGCATTTGTATAGCTCACAGCATTTTCATTTACATGTTAAAGCCTCCCCTAGAATTCCATTGGGGGGAGGCATGGGGGGGAACACCGCCTAAGAAAGCCCACGTCAATTTCTGACAATTTATGGGAGTTTTCGGCGATGCCTGCAAATTACCGTAAACTGCCGTTAACCTGAACTTCCACGACAATCTACAGTGCCGCATATTGACGAAAATCACACTTTTCATGCAGTGCAGCTTGGCTAGAGTACCCAAAACTGGCAAACACTCAGGCGTCGAGGTAGTGACAGCCCGCTGCTCAAATACTCCTCCGGTAATGATCCAACAAGCCGCAGGTGTGCAGGGAGGCCCAACGAGGAACAGGGTACCACCTGGTTGTGGAGAGAGAAAAACACAACAGCAATCCACACAAACTGGATTCCTAACAAGCATGATTAAACAGCTACTTTTGGCTCTTCAAATATAAAAAATCTGGCAATTTAGAGGAAGACCAAAATCATATTCCTTCAGTCAATTTCAGTCGATTAATTGTTTTAGTTTATATCACAATTTAAGCACCATATAAATTAATAAAATACATAAAATGTTTCCATCCTGAGAGAAACTAACAAAAAAAATAAGATGACAAGAAACAAAGCCTCTAAAAACTCTGATTAATCCCTGCCATTTAGTCCAAATAGAAATAAAAAGCAATGAGATGCATGAGCAAGGGTAGCATACTGAATCGAGTATGCTACCCTTGAAAGACATGATAATAATATAGTTTAGTTACAGGGGAATGGGGCATAAGGCATCTGCTTTCAAATCTTGCTAGATCTCCAGCATTACCAACCTTAGCTATACAACACAGCCTGAGTTACAATATATCACGGCAGCCACTATAAAACTTTATTGTGTTGTGGGATGGAGATTTCAAAGATTGCCACATAAAGTGTTTTTTATTGCAGAATATGGTTAGGATAAGATAACAAATGTATTTTTAGTGTTTCAGTAAATTGGGGTGGGGCAGTGGTAAAACACGACTTGCACATAAGACTCAACAATATGAAAAGAAATGTACCCTTTTGATTGTAAAAACAGATGAGCAACATTTTTAACTATATGAATTTAAAAAATAATTGTGAAAATATATTTTTGACAGAACTATGTAAATAAAGCTCAATTTTATGGTATTTTGTAACAGTTGGAAAAGCAACAGTATCTTTTCTTCGTCATCCCACCCCTGCAGCCTCCCCATTTTCTCCTTATTTCTGCAGGGATATCTGTTCTCGCAACGTGTAGTGGAGCAGGGCTGCTGAGTATAGCAGCGCATAGTCCTAGGAGCTGCTATAGACAGGGACACTCATCAGTAGTTGATGTAAATCAGGTTTTTTAAAATATACTGTAAAAAGTAAAGAATATATAAACATTAAAAGCAAGAATCTTCAAATCTATAAAGAATTACAATGACCTGCCCTGTGCTATGTCACTTAAGTAGGAGGATGAGAGGTGTGCTCTAAAACTGAGAGGCAAGCTCCTCCCAAATTAAGCTTTTATTTATATATATGTATATATAAGTGTATTCTTTACTGAACATAGTAGAATTTACTTGTGTACCAGCAGCAAAATGTTTCTCTTCACATTGGTTCTTGGGGTGGTGTTTCTCCCAAAAGGCAAGTTCTTGATATTTTGAGGATTTAATATTCAGATTTTTCATTACTTAGTGTGTTTTGACTAGGATTTGCTTTTCCTTGCTCACCTATATTATATATTTGTTGCTAAGCTTTGGCTTTACTTTTTACACTAAATCTTGTGCTGAAGTGAAAGACTTTGTTAGATTGCACCTTAACATGAATATATATAAAGCAGTAGCACTGTTTATGTCCTTCTTATTTGAAATGTAAAGTTTTGTTATTTGTTTTAATCAGCTGATACTTTGGACTGTCATCAGTGTGTTGAATCTGGGACTTGCACTGAGGAAACAGTTACATGTTCCAAACCAAATGATCAGTGTTCAGCAATGACAATAAGATACAGTTCAGGTATGTGTCTGTTTAGTTTCTAGTTTGATTTGTCTTCTATTTGGCATTGCCTTACAATGTTTATTGTCCATAGGTGGTACGGTTGAAGAACAAAAGTCCAAAACTTGCGGTGATCCTGAGCTTTGTGCTGAGCAACTTGGAGAGTATTCCATCAACAATGGATATTTAAGGCAAGCAGTAAAGGTCACATGCTGCAATACAGACCTCTGCAACAAACAATATCCTGGTAGGGTATTATCTGTCGATTATTTTCTTCTTTTTTTTTTTTTTTTTTTTTGCAGTGCTGTAAATACATATAGCTCACATTGAAGTTCTTGAAATGTAGTAGATTCTAAGGAGCTATGTGACGAATGATATTAAGCATTCTCATTTTGCTAGGTTTTTTGAATATATTTTCGTTAAAGAATGAAGTAGATGTCAAATGAACATAAAGATAAACTATCTTTGAATCTTAGAAATCAACACCTCTAACAATGGCAAAAAGTGCTACTTCTGTGATGGGGAAAGTTGCAATAAAACACTTTATTGTAAAGGAAATGAAAACTTCTGCTTCAACGAAACGTGTAAGAGGCAAAATGTTTGTGCATCCTAATTATCATTCGAAGAATCTTAAAAACAGCTCCAAGTAAGTAACATTCATGATATATTTATTTTAATTTTCGCAGGGACTGAGGGTGGACAAACCAAGATACATGGGGGTTGTATTTCCGACATACTCTGCTTACATCCTTATCAATCAAGCTCAGTTGTAAAACAGCTGAAAAAGTCCTATGGAAATTATATCTGCTGCCAGGGTAACTATTGCAATGGTGCCAGTAGTGCAAGCCCCGCCCTGCTGCTCTTGTTGGTGCCACTACTTTTTTCTGCTGTGGTTTAGCCACTAGGAGGAATTTCATTTATCCTCGAATCCATTCTTCTCTCTTTAGCTGATTTTTTTGACACTTGAAGAAATGTTAGCAAGGTGTAAGAAAATATTTTTTTTTGTCGTTTTTTTGTTTGTTTGTTTGTTTGTTTAATCATAAAATTAAATTTCTTTATGAATTCAAGAAGAAAAAAGACCTCTTCCAAATTAAATGATTTCAGTTGAAATTATAAATAGGACTTGATGTTATTACAAATCTTGAATAAGCATTTTATTTTTATTTTAATTAAATAGTTTAATTTTCAGCCAATTAAAATGTACTTATAATAGATTAAATGGATTAATGTAAAAAAAAAAAAACACTCAAACTTACAAAGGCTAAATCTTAAATCTATTTTAAAAATTTTAAATAATTTGTGTCCTATTAAGTTAGTATTATTTAATTTGCCTTTTTTGATTAATAAAGTATTTTTGAATTTAATTTAATTGAAATAACACTCAGTCTTCAGGGATTACAATAGGCAATGTTTTTCAGAACAATTTTCAATTTAGTTCTAAAACCAAAAAATGTTTTGTTTTTTGTTTTTACAATAAAGATGATGATTAAAACTCATATGATGCCTTCTACTGAATAATAGAAACTGTGTTGTTTGTTGGAGACACACACTCACACACAACTAGAGCGCACCACACATGCGCATCATACCATGCAGGTGGGATATGAAGTGTCTCAGGGGTAGACAGTCTTGTTTACTGTTAAAGGTGCAACTTAAACAGTACTCAAAATAAATAAAGCATGTCCACACTGAAGTGTTTAAAGGTACAAAAATGAATATGTGACTAAAAAAGTAAATAAATTTAACAGGAAACCTCTCGATATACTTTTAAATGTCCCATTTAATATTCAAATGCACTATTTACTTAATAAATCATTAAAAGTTAGATTTATTATTAAATTATAAAATGTAAATTATGGCGCATTTTGTAGCACTTTTGCCTTTCAGCAAAGTTCTGGTTTCAACTCTCCGACAGGAATCTTTGCGCCTGAAGTTGGAATGTTTTCTGTCTGTTTGTAGTTTCTCTTTGGTCCGAACGAGCAAAAATTGATGGAAAAGACCACATGATTTAAGTTCAAACAATGTCTACATTTGATTGAAAAGTTTAAGTGAAAAAGCTGTAATTTTCAGATTTTTTTTAAAAAGACCTTGAAAATTGGGTTAACAGCGTCAATTATTGGACTAAAGTGGGACAAATTCAGACCGATCAAACACAGCCCAATTTCAACAGCTATTTCTTGGCTAAATCATGACTGTGAGAGACAGACATGATTTCGCCTAAAAAACAACATCTAAATGACGAAAAAGGTGAGCTTCAGTGACTGTCTGAAACCATAGCTCACCACAGATATACACCTGACAGTGAGCAGGCGCAGAGCATGGCAGAAAATGGATGGATGATTCACAATGCAAATCCACAAAGTAAATAAAACATAGTTTGGCAAAATAATGTGTCATTAAATGACTTGCTTAATCAGAAACGTATACCTTTTGTTTATTGTTCTTAACCTTCTGGGATTTAGCTAGTAAGCAGACATAAGGTATTGATCTTAAATGATTCTTTAGTCAGATTTTGGTTTTAAAATGTGATGCGAATATGAGGCTCAAATAAACATTAAAATTTTATTTCTGTTAACCCTTAGTGAAAGAAAGCTAGTTTGCTTCATAAAATAGAGTTTAAAACATGTCAGCATGGTGTATAATTCAGCTCAATTCAGTAGCTTTTCCTGCACAACAGTGAACACATGCAATGATCAAAAATCATCGAAGAACAAAAAAGCCAAATTATTCGCTAGAAGCTCTTTCCAGCCCTTTCCTTCCGTTTTCCAGACCTCTAACCTTTGCTGATCTCTGTTTTGGAAAAGGCTGAGTTCCAGTGTTCAGCAGCTTATGATGTCACTACACAGCAGGGAGTTTCCTTTAGCTGCAGGTGCTTCACTCCAGTTGTCTCTTCAGGCATATGAAAGTTTCCAAAACTCAGAGATAAATGTTATTAAGAAGTTAGCACCCAGTTCAACTTAGCCTTTGATCAGTCTGCAGATTCGGTTCCTTGGCATGTTGATCTCCATGATGGCACTTCTTTGATGTGACTGCCCCAAGATCAGCGCTGAAAGAGTTTATTTTTCTGTGTATGTTGGGGCTCAAATTGGTGGAATTCTCTTTTAAAAAAATGAAGACACTAGAGACGATTCTCTTCATTTGTCCAAAACCAGACAGGGGACAAAAAGGTTTATTGACAAGTCCAATTCATCATGCTGTCCAAAAATACACAGAAACAGATCTCATCATCGTCACAAGTCTCAAGCTTTTTCCCCAAACCCTCCTCCCCCCTAAGCCGTGTTTATCTTCTCTGTAACATTGTGTGAATGTCTGAGCACGACCAATGCTATGTGGAAATCTAACTGGAATGTTTATGTGGTGTTTTGGCATGATAGCCTAAAAAGGAAAAATATGTTATTGCCAAGATTTCCTGGCTCATAAACTGTTATTTCCAGCGTACATGATCTTCTGAGCATTTTACTACTGAACCACAAATAAGACTGAAGTATCATTACTTCTGCAGATATACCTTGTAATAAAGCAGCATAGGTATCCCTACTGATTTTTGAAATACCATTTGACTTCAGCATTATCAGCATTTAGTCATTCAGTTCTATTAACTATTTATGTATCTAATTTGGATAAATCATGTGGCAATATCAGCAATGTAAGAGATAATTAAAATTTATGGATTAAACTAAAAGGCCAAAGTGTTCTCTAATAGCCCTGTGATGGACTGGGGGCCTGTCCGGGATGCACCCCGCCTCTCGCCCATTGACAGCTAGAGATGGGCACCAGCAGCCCTCGCCACCCCACTTGGGATTAAGCGTGTTAGAATTGGATGGATGGATGGATGGATGGATGGATGGATGGATGGATGGATGGATGGATGTTCTCTAATATTCTCCTTCATATTTTTCCCATTCTTATATTTCATTATTTAAGCCCTCTTCTCTTTTTTTGAGTTTCTATTTTTAAAGCTGCTCTTTTTCGGCCTTTCTCCACTGTTATGGACCTCTTCACGTGTCTGTCCCCTTGTGAAGAGAGAGTAAAAATCAGACATTAGCCTTTCACACCCTTCAAGAATTCCCCTGGAAATGCTCTCTATGGGACCTTCTCTCTGATAACTCAGACTCCCATTCTGTGAGATCTCCTGGATCTTGTCCAGCAGTTCATGGACCTGCTCCCTGTCCTCCATTTTCTTGTTGTTGAACACATGGTACTTGCCGCTGCAGTTGCTCAGTAGCTTCTGAAGATTGGTGTCCTCTCTGATGAACTGAGCCATGTCAGTTTCTTCCAGCTTGTCTCCGTAGGTAAACAGCAGCATGGTATGCTTGGAGACATCCGGACTCAGCATCTCTTGCAGCTTCTCCATACTTTCCTCCTCCTCTCTGCTTAACATCCCCAGCTGAATGGTGAGCAGGAAGACGTGAGGACCAGGCGAGCTCAGCTTGACAGCCTTGTTCAGTTGTTTTTTCACCTGCTTTGCAGAAAGCTGACTACTGAAGAGTCCAGGGGTGTCCACCACAGACACTCTACGACCTTCAACAATGCCTTCTACCTTCTTAGATTTCAGAGTCAGAGGGGTCCAGATTAACCGGCATTCAAACTCCTTCTTTCCCAGGATGGTGTTTCCTGCCGAGCTCTTCCCAACTCTCTCCTGACCCACCAGCACCACTCTGAGGTCTGAGCCTGGAAAATACA
Source organism: Cyprinodon tularosa (assembly GCF_016077235.1). Taxonomy (NCBI): domain Eukaryota; kingdom Metazoa; phylum Chordata; class Actinopteri; order Cyprinodontiformes; family Cyprinodontidae; genus Cyprinodon; species Cyprinodon tularosa. The sequence goes on along the minus strand of NW_024039582.1, from coordinate 858,218 downwards.
GATTATATCAGGGGAGGGTGGTAGATAAGATATCCTTTATCCCAGTGTTTGTAAATCCTGCTCCTATTTAGACTTTATCCTGCAGGTCGTATACATGTAGGAGCTTGAACTTCAGGTTAGTGAAGTTAAATAAAAGAAATTTGAAGCTAAAGAAAGCTGCAAACAACTGAAACATGCAAAACAGAGACTTGAGAACGCATCAATGTAAAGCATCAATGTTTTGGCACATGGAGAACGGGCTTTACTTATGTTCTGATTGTAGCTAACAGAGAGGTTAAATGTTGATACTAGTGTGTACAGAACAACCCTTTATGCATGTTTAGATTTTTTGTACATTTATTCATTCGATTAAATTAAATGTGGAACATATAGGGGAAAAAAATAGTTTCTACTTTAGTCCTGATTTTTTCTTAAGGATTTTGGCAGGAAATACAAGTGAAGCTACATGTTAAGGAAACACTAAATCATATTTAATACACTTAATTTTTCCTGCACTACAAAGGAAACCTTTTTACAAAAGTCTAAAAAATAAACAGAATCAATAAATAACAGTTCATTACTTACAACATTACTTGATGTTTTTAAAGAGAAAGCAATTAGTATTAACAATTAAAACAAATATAACCAATTAGAAAATGTGGATTATGGTAATGCTTTAGCATAACAGAAGAAACAACATTTCACAGTTTCACATCAATAAATTTAGTTGTTTTCAAATTATGAGCCAATATTTTAATTGGTAAAGAAGCCATGAGAATCATTGAATGATACATTCGACTTTTTTCACGGCCTCTGATATAGCTTCAAATAAATCTTCCACTCCTTTCCCCGCTCCTGCTCCCATTGGCCGACCCTGGAAGCGTCCAATAGCAGCTTCCTGTACACCTGCCCGGGTTAATGGGTTCTCTTCCTCTGCTCGTCTTCTTGCTTCCTCAAATCCCATACCTGGATTTTCTGCCAGAAGCCGCTGAGTTTCTTCTTTTATTGGTTTCTCTGCTTCTTCAAACATTTCATTGCTGAAACACCGTCCATCATTTCTCTGAACCATTGTGTTAATTTTTGACAGTAGCTGCTTTACTTGCTCTGGATTTCCATCCCTGTTGTTAAGGACATGGTATCCTCCCAGGCACTGATTGACAAACCTCATCAGAGCTGGATTTCCCTCTATTATTTCTTCTATGGGACTTTCTTCTGCCTCCAGATCATCTCCACGGGTGAACAAAGCCATTGTGAAACGTGTTGCTTGGTCTCCAAACATCTGCTGAATGATATTTACAGTTTCCTGTTCTTCTTTGGTGAATCTCCCTGGCTGGATCACGACCATGAATACATGAGGACCAGGAGAAGCTAATGACATGCATCTAGTAATCTCTGTTTTCACCCCCTGTTCAGTTTTACTGGTATCAAAAAGGCCTGGAGTATCAATTACAGCCAGAGTTTGAGCACCAAACTGTCCTACTTCCTTCTGACACTCTGTTGTCAGTGAAGAAGTTGACAGCTTCGACTTGAATACTTTTTTTCCTAAGAGAGTGTTTCCTGTTGCACTCTTCCCAACTCCAGTTTTTCCAACAAGTACAATCCGAAGATGTGGCTCCTCTGAACCTGTTGGGAAATGTCAGAAATGTCTTATTTTTTTATTCTCAAGCTCTGGATCAATTTTACATTGATTTTTTTTACATTACATAACGATTTCCAATCCAGTCCATTGGTAGTAATCTATCTGTCTGTCTGTCTGTCTGTCTGTCTGTCTGTCTGTCTGTCTGTCTGTCTGTCTGTCTGTCTCTGAAGTGGTACATATACCTCAGCCTAACCACTAAAGGCTGATATATACTCGGAAACAAGGACGTCAGCGTGTGTGTCGCAGTAAATGCAAATGTGCATCCACCCCGCCGCAGAGAGGAGTCCTCTGATTGGTCAGATCTACAACCACTCTACACTATGCGTATTTCCTGTTACCTTACCGGCTTGTTTTGTTTGTCTGACCGCTATTGTGGATCCCCGCTCTTTTTGGCCCTCATGTCCCTCCGTTGTCGCCTCGGCCGTATCTAGACCCACAGCTAGTTCCTGACTGGTCCTCTGGCGTTGTGGCGTGGAATAACAAGCGCAGACCACGCTTCAATGTTGAGCATAAATCAAAGACGTCTGTGACAAGCTCACTGTGACACACTGCTGCAGGAGTATAACCAGGCCTTATGCCTTTGCCTTGATGAAGTTTAGCAAAGTTGAAGTAGAGTTTTTTTCTTTTCTAAAGAAATTGTGATACAAATAAGCAGTCTAATTTTAAAAAGAAATGACGATATTTTTCAAATGTTTTCTGGTTGTGTGTATATGCTCTTCCTAATGGTTTTATTTCCCATTTAAATGATTCTATGTAGATCCAAAACAAAGGTAAAAAAAAAACAGTTCACCGTACTTTGTTTCCGAGACGTTTCTCTGCAGTCCAGGAAGCTTTTTCAATTCAAACTTTCAGAAACAGCCTAGAGTTCCAGGCTTTGTACAGCAGCCCAACAAAGCCTTTAAAAACATGCAAATTGAAATGATCGAACAGGTTCACCCCTTTGGAATGGCGGTCCGGCCCATACCTGTCTATGTCCTGTCTAGAATTCAGATTGTTAAAAAGACAAAACAATTGGTCCTCGTGAGAAGAATGTTTCTTCTTGGGGTCAGGGTTATGTTTTGGACCAAGGTGTAAATTAAGTTTAGGTTAGGTTTAGGGTCAGGTGTGAGTTGGTAATGGTTAGGCTTAGGTTTGGGGTTAGGCCATATAAATTAATGCAAGATATCACAATATCCACATAGATATTGATATTTGAGTGGCTGTATGTGTTGCCATTATTTTTCTTACCTTGGGGACATTTTCCCGAGAATGCAGTACATTTTGAGGACTTATCGGTACTTGTGGGGACCAACAAGTGGTCACCATTAGAAAGGAAAGGTTATCTTTGGGTGAGGGTTTAAGTTCATTACTAATGAACTGAGTTTAGGTTAGGTTCACATAAGGGTCTTGGTTAGGCCATAGAAGTGAGTGGGAAATGAATGGAAATTAATAGAAAGTCCCCAAAAGGATAGAATGTCACAAAATCTGTGTGTCTGTGTGGGGCCAAATGCCTGGACCCCACATTGGGAATTGTTGTTTTTGGGTCAGGGGTCCCAATTAGGAATAAGGCGTGAATAATTTAACTAATGATAATTAATTTGTTTTACCCTTGATTTTATTGACCTATCAATTAACTACAACTTCCAGTTTTAGGTATTTAATAAATTCATAATCTTCTGGTAAACTTGCAAAACATCTGGAAACTGTTCTGGGAATCCCGGCTTCTGCAAGCCTGAGGCATTTCCATTTTACCGTCACTTAATGATTCATCGCTAAATCGTCACAAGCATGAAGCTGTTCATCATTTAGGAGGTAAAAAAAACTTTACATGAAAATGAGGTCATAAAAAGTTCCATCCGGTTTTTCAGGTTCCGATCATGCATTTTTTCTTTAAATGTGTTCTGGGAAAACCATATAAAGTAAGCCAAAAAAAAATAAAAAAAACATTCCCAGCATTATCTTCATGAACTGAATAAATAAATTACTTTCAAATGCTGCAAAACAATAAAACTAAAAGCCAAAAACCCTGGTTTCTGTTTAGGATGGCTACAAACAGGGTAAACATGAAGTCTGACATGTTTGAAACAGGACTTATGATGAGTACTGAAATAATCTTTTCACGTTAAGCATGTTGTGCCTTAACTCCTCTGCAAATAATGCAAATAATGCAAATAATGAACCCTCACACCAGAAACACCCAAACTAGTCAGTTCCTCATCAGATATTCTGTTGTTTTTTTGTTTTTTAGGAGCCTGCTCTGAGGATCCCTGATTCAAACATTAGAAGTATAAGATTTAATTTAAGGAAAACTGTTCATGACTAAAATTATGACATTTTGAGGAACAAACATATAACTCAAAAGATAACTAAATTAACGTTAGAAAATTTAAGCTCTACTTACTAGCCATCTTTGTCTTTGCAACTTGTAGATAATTGTGATCTCTTTATCAGTGATGGTGATTTAAGGAGAGAGCTGCACTTACACACCTCCCCTTAGAGAGGTTACATGTCTAAAGAGCAATGCCAAGCCAGGTTTTTTGGTTTTGTGTTTTTTTTTTTGGATGATGACATAACATGCAAAAATGTCCTTTAGTTTATTTATGGTAACCACTTTGTTTGACAGCTGCATTCCTCCACCATCCTCAGGAATTCAGCTTTAAATTTACTTCCTCTCCAACTAAGTGGAAGGATTTTTCTTGTGGTAGATTAAATATGGGGTTAAAATTTTAAATATTAATATGTAAACTACCTCTAATCTAGATTAAAGAATCAAAAAAGGCTGCAGAAAAGTAATGAACCGGTTACCTAAACTGGGAACTGGGAACGTAAAACGTGGTAATGGCATCCTCAGGATTTAGAGGTGTCATAGATGCATGAATAACGATAGTTCAGTGGGTGAAATGGACGTACAGAGAAGTTCAAACCCCATCAACACCTCCTTTCTCTATAAATCTCACTATTCTAAACTTCCACCATAAAACAAGTGAATCCAAACAAAATCCTGCATGATTTTTAAATTCCCCACGCACGTTTCTTTTTTGTTATAAAAAGTAGGACATGTCCGGGAAAAAGAGGACATCTGTTCCCCCTACCATATCAACAATCTGATGTTTCAGTGAGTGAGTGCTTGTTGCTATGATGCGTCTTTGCTCAGCAGCTTGGCTCGTTGTAAACCAACCAATCAGAGCACAGCTCATCTAAATATTCATGATCAAACCATAAAAGGAAGGAAACCTGTCGTTTCATTCTAGGGCTTTTAACCAGGCTGCATTAGGGCTCATAGAACAGCTAATATGCCATTTTCAGCCCAACCAATGTTACACACCCTATTAGAGACCTGAAGGACCAGATACCCTATAGAATCATTCTATCACCCTATTAGAGACCTGAAGGACCAGATACCCTATAGAATCATTCTATCACCCTATTAGAGACCTGAAGGACCAGATACCCTATAGAATCATTCTATCACCCTATTAGAGACCTGAAGGACCAGATACCCTATAGAATCATTCTATCACCCTATTAGAGACCTGAAGGAGCAGATACCCTATAGAATCATTCTATCACCCTATTAGAGACCCGAAGGACCAGATACCCTATAGAATCATTCTATCACCCTATTAGAGACCTGAAGGACCAGATACCCTATAGAATCATTCTATCACCCTATTAGAGACCTGAAGGACCAGATACCCTATAGAATCATTCTATCACCCTATTAGAGACCTGAAGGACCAGATACCCTAGAGAATCATTCTATCGCCCTATTAGAGACCTGAAGGACCAGATACCCTGTAGAATCATTCTATCACCCTATTAGAGACCTGAAGGACCAGATACCCTATAGAATCATTCTATCACCCTATTAGAGACCTGAAGGACCAGATACCCTATAGAATCATTCTATCACCCTATTAGAGACCTGAAGGATCAGATACCCTATAGAATCATTCTATCACCCTATTAGAGACCTGAAGGACCAGATACCCTATAGAATCATTCTATCACCCTATTAGAGACCTGAAGGACCAGATACCCGATAGAATCATTCTATCACCCTATTAGAGACCTGAAGGACCAGATACCCTATAGAATCATTCTATCACCCTATTAGAGACCTGAAGGACCAGATACCCTATAGAATCATTCTATCACCCTATTAGAGACCTGAAGGATCAGATACCCTATAGAATCATTCTATCACCCTATTAGAGACCTGAAGGACCAGATACCCTATAGAATCATTCTATCACCCTATTAGAGACCTGAAGGACCAGATGCCCTATAGAATCATTCTATCACCCTATTAGAGACCTGAAGGACCAGATACCCTATAGAATCATTCTATCACCCTATTAGAGACCTGAAGGACCAGATACCCTATAGAATCATTCTATCACCCTATTAGAGACCTGAAGGACCAGATACCCTATAGAATCATTCTATCACCCTATTAGAGACCTGAAGGACCAGATACCCTATAGAATCATTCTATCACCCTATTAGAGACCTGAAGGACCAGATACCCTATAGAATCATTCTATCACCCCTTTAAGTTTGTATATATATATCACGGCTCAATGTTAACCATTGCCCGATCGCCCGGGGCAAGTAGTTTTTATTGTCGGGAGAGTACAAATTTCATTGCATTTGCCCGCCGGGCAAGCTATCATATGGCAGTCTTCTGTACAGTGATGCAGGTCATGCATTAAAAAAATGTTCATTAAATTTTTTTCTCTCAGACATTGAAGAGGTGCATTTAAATGTTATAGAGCTAAACATGTTAGATTGGTGACCTGTTATTATTATTGTCTTGTTGCTGCATTTATTTTGTCAGGGAAAACTAATCCTGAGTCAGTTAAAAGTCAGGGAATTCTGAAATGATGTCAGACTGTGGAAACCCTGAATAAAATAACTATAATGATTCTCTAGAAAACTCACATTATATTAATAGTATTATCTCGTATAAACATACCGTGACTCTAAAATAAAAGTTATTCCTTTGTGACATTGACTTATGTCTTGTGATTTATCTTAAGTTTTTAACCTGTCAAGTTTTTTTTTTTTTGATTTTTAACATTACAATGTATATTTTTCCAAGCACACAACAGTTTAAAGCAAAGTTTAGTTTGAAAAGAATGTGCAGGAAGGATTGAAAAGCATGTTAACACGGTAATGTAGGCTTGAGTTCATTATCTGACGCATGCAGATACACAGCAGGAACCTGGAAACCTAAAAAATACTGAATTACAAAAAACATTTTAAAAACAAACATGTTTCATTGATATATATACAAAAATGAATATTAGGAACTATATTTATCAAACATTATATATATATATATAATAATATTATATATATATATAAGTGGTGTTAGATCCGTAGGTTGTTGTGTTTGTGTGTGAGAACAGTCCATATGTTGATGCATATTGTTGTGCGTGTGTACGATCCATATAGTTTGCATCAAGAGGCGTTGAGGAGCATAACAGCTGTGGGGAAGAAGCCGTTCCGTTCCTGGTGGTTCTTGTCCGTAGGCTTCTGTCGCTCCTCTCAGAGGGCAGGAATGAGAAGATATTTTTCTTTCGACTCATCCAAAATTTCCTACATTACTGGTCTGTTCTATAAAAGGATTCATTTCGGACTTTATCAGAGTTCAAACAGACTTTTGGATTCACTGAACCCGAAGCAGATACAACTAGGAGCCCTTTGGAAGCTGAGTTCACCATCTATTTTAGGACTCTAGCGTCCTCCTCTGGTTGGAATCAGGAAGTTCTCAAAGGAGCAATCTAGAGTCTATGAATAATCCTATGAAAGATGAGCTGACCAACAGAGATGATTGGGGATGGTTTTCTGTTATCTAATGGAAAATCAAGAATTACTCAACTTTTTCTTTGAGCTACCATAAAAAGCTGCATTCTTGTTTGAAAGGTATACAGGCCCAGTCAAACCCCCCTACCTCCCCCACCTGCCACTGTCCCCAAAGTGGGCATATTACTGCAGCCAACTATTACCTTGCTCTATTTAGCCCACAGCCCTTTTTGCTAAATTTCACTAACAGTGAAAGAGATATTGAGACACCAAATATTTTTAGTTCATGCTACTAGACAATGAGCCACAGAGAGCCACCAACATCAAATCAAATGTATTTGTATAGCCCTTTACAATAGCCAAATGGTACCCAAAGTGCTTTACAACAAAGCCATAAAAACAATACATAACGCAAATAAAAACAAACAAGATACAATTAAAAGTGCTGTAGTGGTGCAGGACATTAAAAGCCTTCCAGAGGTGCATAGAAAGGAGCACACAGAAAGATGACATCTAAGAGACAGTATTATAATCAGAATTAAAAGCTAAATTAACAAAGTGGGTTTTAAGCTTTTTTTAAAAAAAGGCTAAGGTCAGTAGTGGTGCGGATGTCAGGGGGTAGTTTGTTCCACAGTCTGGGAGCAGCGACGGCAAAAGAACCATCGCCCCACTCTTTGAGTCTTGACCTATTGACCTCTAGCAGAAGCTGACCCGAGGAGCGTAAAGCTCTGCCACAATTGCGGAAAGTTTAAATCTCAGACAAGTAAGAGGGGGCAAAGCCATGAATGGCGTTAAAAACAAACAGCAGAAGTTTAAAATCGATTCTAAAACGGACTGGAAGCCAGTGGAGTGACAACAGCACAGGAGCAATGTGTCATAATGAGTTATTTCTATATTTTTAACAAAATGTGCAATAATATCATCTACCTTAAAGGAATAGTACACCCAAAACATGATTAGCCTTCATTTTCTACTCACCCCCATGCTGAACAACACTCTGGAGTACTTTTTTGATATCTCAAATGCATCTGGAGATCTGGGAGGCTTCTTGCTGTCTGCTGACATTCAAATAATGGAGGTCTATGGCGCCCGAGACAGAAAGGTCCATAAAAGTCCACAAAAAACGTGTCAATATTCCTCCATACTGCTCGTCCAATGTATTCCAAGTGTCCTGAGTGGGTAGCGTCTATAATTTACTCGAAACGAAGTCATTTAGAATGTTTTTAGAGCATAAACAGTAGTGTATAGGATTTCCTGAAAGCGCGCACATGCGCGTTCACGACGCTACGGAAGCCGGCAGACCAAACCAGATGAAAGTGCGCATTCAGCTCGGCAAAGAACTCATGCTCTTCCTCAACACTGAAGTCCCCAGACATTTTTCTTTCGTTGTTTCTTTCTTTGCACAGGTAAACAGCACATTTCTTCTTCTACGCTTGCATTATCGGCAGAGCAGACGCTGAATGCGCACTTTCATCTGGTTTGGTCTGCCGCGGTTTCCGTAGCGACGTGAGCGCGCATTTAGGAAATCCTATACACTACTGTTTATGCTCTAAAAACATTCTAAATGACTTTGTTTCGAGTAAATTCTGGACGCTACCCACTCAGGACACTTGGAATACATTGGACGAGCAGTATGGAGGAATATTGACACGTTTTTGTGGACTTTTATGGACCTTTCTGCCTCGGGCGCCATAGACCTCCATTATTTGAATGTCAGCAGACAGCAAGAAGCCTCCCAGATCTCCAGATGCATTTGAGATATCAAAAAAGTACTCCAGAGTGTTGTTCAGCATGGGGGTGAGTAGAAAATGAAGGCTAATCATGTTTTGGGTGTACTATTCCTTTAAAGCCTTTTCTAAGTAATTCTTAAAATGGAAATAAATCTACATTTTTTAAGTATGTTTCTTCTGCTGTAGAGATAATAAAATGATGTTAAATTAAGAAGTTAATTCAGTTTACTAAAGAAATCCACATTATTCTGTCTCCAACATATAATAAAGCAGAATAAATGTAAAAATCTTTTCTCTGTATTATTTTGGACCCACAGAGATTTAGTTAATCCCAGCAGAGAACCATCAACACCAAACATCAATACCAAATATTTCCACTGAACCAGATCTGTAAAAAAATAAGTATTTGTTATGAAGTACATAATATCTATTATTCCAGATAACTGTTCAATTCTGTGAGAAATCAGTTTAACCAGATTATTCTCTAAATCTGTAATTTAACCCGCTCCGCAGTCCATAATGAGCCGCATATTATTATTTACAGAACTTCTTTAAGAATTGAGATTATGTCTCTGAAATAATGTTGGATTGACTTGATTGAAGAGCGAAAATGTAGATCTATGAGTTCCTGATTGTTATTAGTCTCCTATTTTCTTTTATTTCAGGTCTTTTTTAGGTTTTGAAATTAAAATCATGACGACATTTCTCATCATAGGTGGAAATGTAAAGTCTTTGAAGCAGAGTGATTATCTTATATTATTCCAGTGAGTCCATCTGAACCCGGAGCTTTATTGGTTGAGAGATGATTAATAAGAAGTTGACTATTTTAAGTGTTATAATTTTATGGAGTTAAAGCGTTAACTTAAATTCAGCAGCAGAGTGACACCCAAATCACTCCTCTGATTCACAAATACTCTATTTATACTCTGCTCAACCCATCCTCAATAGATAATATTTATTTTTTGTTTTTGTTTGTTTTTTGTTTTTGCTAAATAAAATTGTGTCGACTTGTCCATGGCGACCTGATGGACTGAATGGGAAAAGATGGACGGATGGATATTTTACTAATTATTCACTGATCTGATTTTTTGGCATCATTCTTTAACAAGCTGGAATTACATTTCCAAAAAACATTTGACAGAGTTCTTGTTCTTGTTTTAATATCTATAATAAAAACAGTGATCAGTTAAGGGAGCCGCTGATAGTGGAACTGATAACATAATCTAGAAGGTGGTTGGAGATAATCCAGTGATCAATTCATGATCCTCAAGGATATTCTGGACCAAACCAAGAGAATTGATTTACTTCCAGGTTCAGATGTCTCCAAGCATCAGTTCAATTAAGTTTATTCGAAAAAATGATGAAAAAAGTGCATAATTAGGTTGCTTTGACAAACTCCAAAAAATCATCTTATTATTGTAGTTTGTTATGGTGTTCTTCAATAGAGTGGCGTGATTGAACTGTTAAGTGCCTTGAGATGACATGTGTTGTGAATTTGGCGCTATATAAATAAACTGAATAGAAAATTGAATCTCATCCAGAAGTTTTTTGTTTTCAGAGGTGTTATTATAGCCACAGATGTTTAATAAAGTACTTTTCACAGTGTCAACAATAATGATAAAACCCAATCAGGGATCCTGACTATCTGCAGTGTGTCAAATAATCTGTCCAAGAAAGTTTTAAACTAAACACAGCGACCCCTGCTGGCCTTAAAATGCAATGACTAAAGTAAGAGAAGTTACTGTATTGCTGAAACAGCCTCTGATCAGTGGCACGGGAAGGGGGGTGCTGCGGGCTGCAGCCTCCCTCGTCATAGCATCAGCCCCCCATGGTGGGGGCTGTGGAGTAACATAATATTGTACTTAAAAACATGAAATTTTTTATGTATTTATTTTTTAAAAGACTATGTTTGATATGGGATTAAAATGATGGGCTGTGTATAAGATATAAACTAATGATTCATTATTTTAATATTTCATAAAAAAAACTAGGCTACTCCCCCAGAAGCTTCCGCCACCTCACATTCGTTTAGGCATGGCTAGCAACAGGCAGCAGAAACGTATTTCTGACTATTTCGAGGTAAGAAATGGTTTTAATTCCCCTATACTGCCGCATTTAGCGTTATTTATGTGCCTATTTGTCGTAGTCCTGTGGCTGAAGAAGTCTACGCTAGAATAAGGCTGCATATCACTAAATTTTATGTCTGTATTAAGCTATTTAGTGATAAAATATGAAATTAGTTCATTTTTTGTGTGTGTGTTTTTTGTTTCAGAAATGAAATCATTCCCCATATCCATAGTCGAATGGACTTTCAAGACGTTCAATGCTCAGTTTAGGCTATATTTAGGCCATGTTTTATTCCTGATCCTGTTGATTGGGAGCTGTTGTTTGTTTTGAATGATTAAAAGAGAAGAAATAAAGTTTAAAATGTTCATGCTTTGTTCCGATGCATTTTAAATGGCAGTTTTTGGCGACAAATGTAGGCCTACAATATTATGTTAAAAACGTCAGCCACAGCCCTCAACATAATGACTTCATGTGTTTTCCAACCCAGCCATCAGCCCCCCTCGCTTGAAACAGCTTCCAGCGCGCCTGCCTCTGATTGGAAATTAGTTTCTTCAATGAGTGTGTGTGTTCATTTCCATTACAAATTAATAAAATATATATATATATTTTTTTTTGTTTCTCAGGCATCTTGAGTTAAGAGATAGAAGAGAGATTTCACTTTTAAATTGTGAACAGATTATTAGGAAATAAAATATAAAAAGATCCAATACCTATTCCATGAGTTTTAATGGGATGTTAAAGGAGCAATCCCCTGTAAACATTACCAACCTTAGGACAGGTGTAGGACCAACTCTGACAGAATAAAAAATTAATATAGAACTAGATTAGAAGTCACCTGCTGCACATCTGAGTGCTTCAGATTCAGAGCAAATTGCATTAATCTTTTTACAGTCGTTATCTGATTTTCCAAACTACTTTAAAAATATGATAAAAATCAAATGAGGAACTTTTCACCAATTTTTAAACAGATTTATTAAAAGGATTTTTTAATGTTTATTTTTTGGTAGAGTTTGGTTCAATTTGAAGAATGAATAAAAATTGTCAGTTATACAAATACAGTCATCTAATCCGTTCAGATTATGTTTTTGATCGCACTCTGTCCAAAATCTGGGGGAATGTGATGTTATCGCTGATCTATATTTATTTACTGGCATTGGCGGCAGTGGCGGATCTAGACCAAATGTACCAGGGGGCCAGGAGGGGGCCAGCGTGTTTTCATGGGGGCCCAGAAAAGCATGAAATAAATAATCGGGGAAAGAGATTCAAATATATTAATATAGCTGCATGAAGAAAAATTTATTTTCAATGAGTTTCAATAAAAATCTATTTCTTATGAGGTCAATATACATTTATAATTTAGGAATTTTACATATTTTTCACTTAATTTAAGTTAAAACTACTGTTTTCTATACATTTGAAATTTGAACTCAAGAAAAACTGTTAAATTCATCTGTAAAAATTAGAGCATTTTTTTCTTTATTAAAAAACATTTGACAGATGAAAACTGGGATCCTATCTCAATCCCACGGAAGCTATCACCTTATTGTTTTTTAATAATTTGTAAAACAGAATTTGTAATGAAAAGAATGAAATAGATCCAAATGACCTATCAGTAATCATGTCTGTTCCAGCCCAGATCATTGTTAGAATTTCTTTTAAGTATTATGTCTTCAGGACATGATCTACAGGGGCACTGGCCCCCGTTGGCCCCTGTCTAGAACCGCCCATGTTTACTGGATTGCTAATTGCCCAAAAAAAAAAAAGCCACCAGCCGCCATTTCCAAGGAGACGCTCCATAAAAATGCCTCCCTGTGCAGCATTTGGCTGCATAAACAAGCAGCTTTCCGGCTGTAGGAAGACGTTCCACAGGTAATTTCACTGCCAGGGTCAGTTTGTGCAGACATACTTTTATGTGTAGTTTTTTTTTTTTTTTTTTTCAAATGATCAGATTATTGTTGTAACTAAGAGCAAAAAGCAAAATATGAACCTGATGTTGCCTGTTATTTTACCAACTGATGTGATTTTGCTAGTGTAAAAACTAAAGCTCTGTGGAGTTATTAATTTGGTTCATTAATTTAGCTCTATTGTTAATCTGTCAGATTTTTAGGCTAATGCACAGACACAGCATAAATATATGGCATCATGCATGCACAATTTGCAAATAGAAAAATACTACACTGCAGAAACAATCTAGAAATAAGTCAAAATGTCTTAAATTAAGTATATTTACCCTCAATTTGAGCAAATAAATAAGATAATTTGCCAATAGAATGAGGACCTTTACTCTTAAAATAACGTAATTAGATAATATACACTTGAAATAAGAAAATGAAGTTGTTTTTTTCTTATTTTAAGCGTAAATGGTATTTTTCCATTGGCAAAGTGTCTCATTTACCTCCTCGATTCAAGAAAAATACACTTATTTTAAGAAAACAAAAGACTAAAGACTAGATTTCGATTATTTCCACTGTATAGCATCAACAGACATCTACTGGTAATTCAGTCTTTATGTAAAATCTTAAAATTCTATGTAAGATATAATTACCATAACAATGTAATAAATACATGTATATTACATGAAAATCATTATCGATTATTCTGCTCCATTAACACATTAATTTCACTGTGATGGATTTGAATTATATGTTATATTACATGATTTATAGACTTCATTGACTTCATAATGACTCTGCAATGTGATGGGCCGATTTATTTATTATAAGTTAATCTACTGATGCTATGAAGCAGCCAGTCTGTGTCAAAATGATGAATTTATCTTTATTTTAAAAGTCTAAAGTCCCCCTGAAAATGAGAACATCATCGTTGTTCAATGCTGTAGTGCACAGATTGTTTACATTGAGATCGGTCTAACTAGGGAGTACCAATATGGCGGCCGGTGGCTTCACTTCCACCCTGTACTACCAGCAGGCAATCAGCTATCCAGGGAATAAATAGAGGTCAGTGGTCTTTATCCATCTAATCCTTTCAGATTATGTTGATGATCGCATTCCATCCAGATTACAAGAGAAAAATCATTCTAGTCACTGAAGGGTTTCTTCGGTTGCGTGTTTAGGAGGTATTGGTGCATTTCTGAGGTTCAATAAGAAGCCAAACGGCTGACTTTCCACAACAGAGTCCAAACAGCACCGGTGTGAGAGATTAATTGGATAACTTTTTATTTACAGATTAGAACGATGTTGCAAAGAACTTGTATCCACAAAAAACAGTTAGTGCAAAGAATTTCACTTTATGTGGAATTCTTTGCACAAGAATTCAAGAGTACAGAAAAATACAAAACTCTGTCTCACAGCGTAGTTTAATTTCTCTTGCTGAACAAAAAACTATAAACCTACGGAAGAGGATTAGGGCCACTGAAAAAAACAAAAAAGTTAACTGAATTTTAAATTTTATTTCAGTTTAACATGGGAATCAGAATTCTGAGATTAAAGTCAGAATTCTGAGAAAAAAGTCAGAATTCTGACTTTAATCTAAGAATTCTGACAATAAAAAAGTCAGAATTCTGACTTTTTTCCCATGTTAAACTGAAATAAAAATTAAAAATCAGTTAATTTCTAATCCTCTTCCGTAATAAACCAAAACCTGCAGCTTGGAGGACAAAGTCCGCCCACTGCGTTTATTCCTGAATGTAAATATAAATGCATTAAAGAGGCCTGTCATCCAGAACGCATCACATGTGTAAGCAGCACCTTTTCTAATGTGGTGATGAATGTATCATTTTCAATCAGGCACCGCTGCAGACAGCTCCGCTCCGCTTGTTGGGTCCTTTTTGCAGTGGCTGGGATTAGCCATTAGCTGCTAACATGCCGACTGTCGGAATTAAAAGAGACTTTCTCTTCAAAGCTTTGGGAAAAACATACAGTGAGTTTTTTACTTTAGCTTATTTTCACTTTAGCTTATTTTAGCTGTTGTTCATCTTTGATTTTAAGTTTAATTTAGATTTTAAAAAGGAATAACTCGTTGGTGCTGCGGCTGAACGTGCTGCTGACAGTTCATTGATTGTTGCTAACAGCTAAAGCTAAACATCGTTTAACTTCTTAGCCTGTTGAAACATTAAACTACTTCAGATTATTTCCCTACTTTTTAAAATAATTTAATGTCAGATAATGTTGGATTAATCTGAAATAATCTGCTTCCCATCGGTTTATGTCTGCATGGTTGCATCATTTCCTCTCCAGCTTTAATGACAGTTTAACAGCTGTGGGATTATAATCTGATTAATAACCAGCTGAATAAACTTTATTCCTTTTCCTTCTGTAGCTGATGAAGAATTTGAAGAGTTGTGCTTTGAGTTTGGCTTGGAGCTGGATGAGGTGGTAAGTAAAATAATTTAATTTTAAAAATCCAATCTGACCAAAGTTTGACTGAATCGCTGCTAAAAATAAGTCAGATAATCTTATTTACTCAAAAATTTTCTGAGAATATTCTAGAAATGTTTGTTTTTATTCGTTTAATTGAGTCTGAATCATCAGACTTTTAGTTTGTCAATCTGAGTTTTTATTCCTAAACAGCTTCTTTCATTTGAAGGAGGATTAAATATAATTTCCAATTAAACCAGGATCAGATGTTAAGGTTTGAAAAAGGAAAACTTCTGCTTTTTAAAATGGAAAATTATGGTTTATATTCTAATCTGTAATAGGATTCACTGTTTTAAGCAAAATATAATATTTGCTGTTTTCCATCGAAGGTTTTACTTTGACATTTCTTAAAAATCTAAATTTCCAGCCAATAGTGTTATTAGAATCCAGGTCAAGACCTTATTTCCTTTGAAACATTCAAAAAATATGCATATTTTGATGCCAGAAATTAATCTTAATGTAATAACAAGAAAAAACAACTTGCACGAATATAGAAAAAGAAAAATAACAAAAAGTGTTTCTATAAGAAATTCATGAAAAAAACTCTTAGAGTGAAAGAAACACATTATTTTGGTTCAACATCACCTTAGAGGCATTAATGCAAATACTGGCACTCACATCTTTTTTATATAAACCTAAATACAGCTGTTATGGAGGATTATCAACTTTTTAACTTTTCAATTAGCTTTTTACCTTTTTTCTTGACTTAACTTTTTTTTCCAACTTAATTTCCAGTAGTTAATCTTTCATTCAAGGGTTCATCTAATTGGTCAAATGCCAAAATAAGATGTACAACCATGTAGCAGGATCTATGCTGAATGGCTGGATATAGATCTAGTGCTTCTAGTCCTCACTGAGGTATGTTGGGGGGGGACTCGGTTTGTAAGGGTATGGAAGTGATCAAAAATGGAAACTTGCCCTATAAAGCGGGGGTCGTCAAAGTTTTCCAGGCCAAGGCCCCCCAAACTGATGGAGAGATGGAGCGGGGACCCCCTAATTATATATATATATATATATATATATAATGTATATGTAATTATCGATACAATAGTGTTCTATCAAACTGGTCCTATAGTCACTCTATTACAGATGGAGTAATGTAACTAAAGTAATCCCTCCCTGGGATTATTAAAGTATTTCTGATTCCTGGTTGATGGGACAGGTGTTGTGAATGAAACGGTGTCCAGCTTGAAAGAGCTCCTGTGTGTCTCTGAATGTGAGCATTGATGTCTGAAAGACATCTTCTGCCTCCATTTATCTGTTTACTACAGTCTGTTGGATTCATGTTAATGAGGATTTAAAGACATTTCAATTAGGGGAAAAAAACTGCAGGGGGGGAATATAAAAAAAAAAAAGTCTAATCAACCGGAATTTTCGTGACCCCCATGCAGTACCTCCATGGACCTCCTAGGGGTCGCAGACCCCCTGTTGAGGACCTAAAATGGTTTTTGTATTCTGTCTGCTAGCTCTTTATTTCTAGCGACGTTAGTTTTAGTTTAAAACTTTACATGTGGACAGAAAGAGATGAAGCAAATGTAAAGAATAATAAAAAGCTATGTTTCCATTTCCATCCCTGTGTGAACCTCTTTGCTCTGTCGCCATCCCAGACCTCGGAGAAGGAGATAATCAGCAGGGAGCAGGGAGACTCCAAGGCTGCTGACGCATCCGATGTCATTCTCTACAAGATCGACGTTCCTGCTAACCGCTACGACCTGCTGTGTCTGGAGGGCCTCGTCCGCGGTCTGCAGGTCTTCAAGAATAAGTGAGACGCGTAACATCGCAACAACAAAAATCATTTCTGTTGGTTGAAGCTTCTTTTTCATCTGGATAAACACCCCCCCTCATGTGTTTCAGGCTGGAGGCTCCTAGATACAGGCGCCTGAGCCCAGACAGCGGCGAGCCGCAGCGGCTGATCATCACTAAAGAGGTGTGAGGTCACTGCCCTAAAAATAGCTAAAGCTTAGCTTTAGTCCGGGAGTTTTTGACGCTTTCCTCTCATGCAGACGGCAGCAGTGAGACCTCACGCCGTGGCCGCCGTGCTGAGGAACATCACTTTCACTCAGGAGCGCTACGACAGTTTCATTGAGCTGCAGGAGAAGCTGCATCAGAACATCTGCAGGTCGGTGCCGCCTGAGCAGGGATGCTGATTGGCTCAGAGGGGCTGTTGGACAGGATGAGGTCACAGTCGGGTTGATGAGTTTTCCTCGTTTCAGTCTCATAATAAAGATAATGTTAAACATCGTAACAGTTTAATAAACCGGTTACAGCTCAACCCTACAACTCCCAAGGCCGTCACTTTGACAGTTCTGAGATTTTAAAGGGAAATAACTTTATTTACATTAATCATATGTTGCTCATTTTAACTGACTTTTCCTGTTTTGATATTTCCTTAATTTTCACATATAAAAATGGTTAATTTTACCTCGATCTACTCAAGCCGTCATTTTGACGTCTCTGTTGTTGTGTTGTAAATTCTTCCCACGTTTGATTGACGTTCGGTACCGTTTCCTAGCAACCAACATTCTACCTAGAACTAACACAGAAAAAATGGATTTCAGAAGAAATCTAACAGCGAAACAGGCTTTAGAAATGCCTCCGAATATTGATGATGGCGTTTCGGGTGGAGAGAGAGACCGATGAGGAGGACTGGTTTGGAAGTGGCTCAGACAATAGTTAAACTTTAGTTTAGGGATGGACGATATAATCGGCCCCCTATCGGTATCGGCCTTAAAACTGAATATCGGACATCGGCCACCCCACCGATATTTAACCCGATATTTGATCAGCTTCTGAGTTTCTAAAGTCTAAAAAAAAAAAAAAAAAATACTACTTCTTCTTCTTCCTCAAAAACTTCTTTTTTACAGACTTAAAAACTTCTAAAGACGAGGGAAAAAATATTGATACATTAAAATATCCCAATATCTTCATATGCTGATATATTGCCATTTAAAAACACCATATCAATCTCTTTTACTAATGAAATATTGCTATATGTCATCGTTATGCTACGAAATCCCCCGAAAATTGACAAAATTTTGCCATATTTTTATGTTGATATATTGATGCGGTATCGATCTATTTTACTAACAAAATATCACAAGAATTTGCAAAATATCACGAGAGTTTGTAACAGAACGATGAAATTTCACCAGATTTTGAAAGTAAAATAGATCGATACCGCGTTTTTTTACCGCTCAGCAGCCCAAAAGCCAAACCAGATTCCGTGGACGACTATAATCTCACCAAGGTCGGCGTGGATGTGTCGCATCAGATGATTCCAAAGTATCCTATTAAAGCTCCGGCGCGAAGGCGGCCTGTGGCTGTATTTCATCATCTCCTGGACGCGGCAGCTATTAACATGTCTGTTTTGTTCCGGAGCTGTTTGAACGTCACCACCTCACGCAGAGATTTAATCCCGGAGCTGGTAAAACCACACGCGCTCCGAGCGCAGGTTACCAGCCCCTACAGAAGCTTTGGCGAGGGAAAGAAAACGGCGCCAGGTGCTTCATCGCCGCACAATAAAATCTAATCATATGACGTTCGTCGTAAATGTGAAAACGTGGTCTGCGGGAAATGTTCGGGGTAATCGATCAATTTCTGTAAATAAAATTTTAATTTCAAACTTTCAGCAGGTAAAACAATCTTATTTTACTGATTTAGACTACAATTAATAATAGCTAATAAAATATATAGCTATTCTAGCTGGTGCACTAGAAGAGTAAACCTGCTGATTTATACGCAGACGACCTGATTTCTGACTATAAATCAGCTTTACTCTCCGTCTCTGTTAGCATTAGAGGTAAAAATTAATCAACATGTTTTTGTTTTTTTATAACTGAGTGGATCTTGGACTGTTTAAACAGGAAGAGGAGCCTGGTGGCCATCGGCACTCATGACTTGGACACCATCTGTGGCCCGTTCACCTACACAGCCAAAGCTCCCGGAGACATCAGCTTCAGGCCCCTGAACCAGACCAAAGAGTTCACCGCCACCCAACTCATGAGCCTCTACAAGGTAAGCAGCTGCCTCCGCTGGCTGGATTCTGGGCTCATAAACAGAACTAACCCAGGATGGTTCTGTTTACACAGACCGACAGCCACCTCAGGCATTATCTCCCTATTATCGAAGACAAGCCCGTCTATCCAGTCATCTACGACAGCAACGGGGTCGTCCTGTCTATGCCTCCTATAATCAACGGTGAGCTCTTCTCCTCGTTCTTCATCGCATCTGGTCACTGAAACGGAAATCGAGCAGAACGGCAGCGGAGATCGGGGAATAATCCAGTTTGCTTTGGTTCCAGGGGATCATTCCAGAATCAGCTTACAGACCAAGAACATCTTCATCGAGTGCACGGCCACAGATCTCACCAAGGTACCACCCACACTAACCCCGCCCCCTTACTGTTGCCGGGAGAAACTGGCTCACACCTAAAAATGTTTTTCCCTGCAGGCAAAGATCGTGTTGGACATAATAGTGACCATGTTCAGCGAGTACTGTGCGAAACCGTTCACGTAAGTCGCCGTTCTTCAAGTGCTTTACAAGAATCTGTAAACCAGAAAGGCAGAAATAATAATAATAAATAAATATTCTTTATTTTTTTATTATTAGTTTAAATTTTGTATCGGTATACTCCGTCCTCCCTGAACAGCGGGATTAAGAGCTGCACAGAAGGTCCGAAATTAACTTCCCAAATCAATTTTTTATTTGGCGAGTTAACGCCACAGCGCCATTCGCCACAAGGCGAGGAAATTTTTGGACCACAGCTGCGTTTCAGTCGGATATTATTAATAATGACCTGGATCAATATCTGCTTGCAAATGAGCTGATGGTACAGATCGGCTAGTGACACTAATGTTAGCTTAAATCCTCTCAAGCTGTTTACTTAGAGATCCATCTAAAGTCTCTTTCCCTCTGAAAACATCGCGTTAACGCGTCTTTTTCTAATATGGGTCGACCAGCTAACAATCGGCATCTGGTTCCCTTCCCATTGGCTAATAAAGTTGTTCTAACCCCTCGCTGGCTGCTGCATAGCCTCTGTCCCCCCCACCGATGCGTGTCTGGTGAAATCACATTGGGTTAGTGTTGATGATGTCACCAGTGTGACAGAAATCAGGAAAGTAAACAATGAAGAGCAGCATGGAAGGAAGGCAGGGCGTAGTCAGAGTGCTTTGTTGTTTCTCTCCATTATCTGTCTGAATCCGTCTCACAGGAGCTGCTCCATGTTCATCCAATGGAAACAGTCGATTCTGCTCAGATCAGAAGCGACTGGCGCGGCGTGTCGACGTCAGCATATTGCGTTCAATGGTATTGCGTAATTTAGCGGGTCGACCCGGCTCTGGTGTTCCCACAGCGTGCCGATCAGAGCCGGGGTGATTTTAACGCGACTCGCGGCAGTGAGCTGTTTCCACTTAACCTGACTCTGCCAGATGGATTTGCTCTGCATATCCATCTGGAAACCTTCCGTTGAAGTAATTTTGGGAAGGGGCGAAAATACTGGTTAGCTGATTGGCCTATGTTGGTGATAGACGGGCCAAATAAACCAATCAGATCAACGAAGCATATGACGTACTAACAGAGCGACGACGAAGAGGAGCCAATTGATAGATCAAACTCTTGCCGAAACCAGTGGGGAGAAGAGCAAAAACATCTTTTCCTCTGAGAAAAGCCTCCAGAGCAGTGTTTTGCTCTTCTTTCAGTGAAGAAATACTCTGTAACTCCGATAAAACTTGCTCGATAGCCACGCTAACGCTAGTTTCATCGGCTGAAGCCGTCATGTTCTTTAGACTGAACTGTCGCGCTTCTCGTTGCGTCACACCTCAACCCGCCTCAAAGCCAACACTGATTGGACGTTCGTTTGGTGAACGGCTCCAAGTTTTCTTCAACGGAGAGTCTCCAGACTGATCTGCGAGTGAAACCTTGAAAGCTCGCGAGATCAGGATGGTCTCACTGCCCCTAATAGCTCATTGTTCCCGAGTTTAAACGGGTTTTTCAGCCAGTGGGAAAGGGGAATAACTCCAACCATCTTAGCCGCTAAGTTGTGCCCATCATCTGCCCTCTGGTCACCAGAGATGGCAAAAGTACTCACTTTCCGTACTTGAGTAAAAGTACACATACTTGTGTTAAAAAATACTCTGGTAAAAGTGGAAGTACTGATTCAACTTCTTTACTCAAGTAAAAGTAACAAAGTACAGGCTTGTAAACTTACTTAAAGTATAAAAGTAAAAGTAGAAACCACTTTTTTATGTCGTTGCCTACATTTTAAATGGATGTCTGCCAATAGAACTAGATCTCCGTTGTGTTCATTTTCAATCATCTCGTCGTCCATGCTACTATGCTAACGCCACCGCCACCAAGCTGCAATGATTTGCCGCCAATGAATACCGCCGAATCTGTCGATTCATCTTGTAGCGGTGCGTCAAATGCAACGTAGATTCCCATCCAATTAGATTGAATTTGGTATTGATGACGTGAAAAATAATAACGGTAACTCCATTGAAATGATTCAAAACTAAAGTAATGAGCCAATTTTTTAAAATGTAAGGAGTAGAAAGTACAGATATTTGTGTAAAAATGTGAGGAGTAGAAGTAAAAAGTCGCCATAAAAATAAGTAGTAAAGTAAAGTAAAAATATCAGAAAAAACTACTTGAGTACAGTAACGAAGTATTTGTACTTTGTTACTTCCCATCTCTGCTGGTCACCTAGCAACTCCTGCTGTGGTCAACACCATCCAGTCATGTAAACGGATTCATGCTAATGTTAGAATCCCGCGCTGTAGCTCCTGTTGAGAAATGTCTTAATTTAGAGCTTAAAATGGCAAAATTTCTCCAAAAGGTGACAGATTTTTATGCCCGATCTTTTAAGATAAGTGTTTCGAAAAAATTAAATCAATTCAACAAGAAATTCTGTATTTTTTACATGCTAAATGTATCTAGTCTCTGAAATCCAATGTGGTTGGAGATTAGTTCTGTCAGTTTCTGCTTATTTATCCCCTCAACACTAAATATTAAATGTTTGACCTGCAGTAAATCTGTGTGGTTTTGTCTTTTCTGCAGGGTGGAGCAGGCGGAGGTGGTTTACCCGGATGGACAGATCTTCACCTACCCCGTACTGTTTCTTCTCTTCTTCTGAGACGTTTCCCTCCGTTTGCATCGTTTCTAAACGTTCTTTCTTGGTTGCAGGAACTGACTTACAGGAAGGAGAAGCTTTCTGGAGAGTTCATCAACAGAAAAGTCGGCATCAGGTAACACAGCAGCCTGAAGTCACCTAAATCCGATTTAGTTTTTTTGTTTTTTGCCCGTATGAAACCTGGATCTGATCTTTTCATGACAGTCTGATCAACACAGATCCGATTTGTTCCAGTTCAACCCAGGCCACTTAGCTCTGTGGTCCTGAATACGATACCAATCTAATCTTTTTAAATGTGACCTGTGTCTGAACGGCCAGGTCGCATTCATCCGACCTGAACGCCATTAATAACCGACAAAGGTCACTATTCTGCATCTTGCTACACAGAAGCAGGAAGGAAAACAACAACCATGATGGAGGATGATGCGGACCGCTTTATTTATATTGAAAAGATTGAGTTTTTATGGTAGGAAAGATCGCTAGATGCGCTCCAGCCCTACCATCCATGTTTACTTGCGTAAACGCAGAGCACGCTTGCTTGTGACTAGGGGTGTAAATAATATTCGTTTTGTATCGATGCATCGATCCAACAGCCGACGATCTGATGCATCGACACGTCCACAAGAGAATTGATTCATTTTTTGTTCCTCCGGTCTATTTTTATCCATTTGCTCCTGGACGTAATTCTCCTCCCGTGCTGCGGTGGCGCTAAATCTATTTTGCCCTCCTACCTCGCTTCCTGGTTATACTCTTACAGCAGTGTGTTGCAGTGAGCTTGATGCAGACATTTTTAAATTATGCTCAATATTGAAGCGTGGTCTGTGCTACACGCTGTGGGTCTAGATACGGCCGAGGCGGCGAGGAAGTGGGGGCGAGTTTAGTCCGACGACGGAGGGACATGAGGGCCAAAAAGAGCGGAGATCCAGGTGGAAAAAGGGTCCCAGCGTTCTCGCGCACCTCGCTCTTCTAGCGGGTCAAACTTCACGAGTTGTTTTACGCAATTTCGGTCATAAAAACAAAACAAGCCGGTAGGGCTGCAACAACGAATCGATAAAATCGATAAAAATCGACTTTTAAAAGCGTTGGCAACGAATTTAATCATCGATTAGTTGTGTCGCGCGATTAATGCGTCATCTGCCGCCGCCGTCATCCCGGGGAAGAAAAAAAAATATGGCGGAGCGAGTCAGCGCCGCAGTGTTGCCAACTCAGCGACTTTTCAGACCCCTCCAACGACTATTTTTTTAAAAAGCGACTAGCGACAAATCTGGCGACTTTTTACGGTGTCACTGGCGGCTTTTGGAGACTCTTACTTGAAAGCATGTATCGTTCCTACTCTGCCGTGGGGCGCCTCCCCCATCCCAACACCTTTCTCCCTTTCCCACAAGAATCCCTCTCAGCGCTGCAGTCAGAGCCGCAGGATTTTAGTGAGGAGTTTACCCTCAGCGTCCAGACTGCAAATGAAGCGCGCATGCCCCGGGATTGACGGCGCAAATTGATCACAATAATTAAAATAGCCTGCGCTTTGTAAAGTGAAAAAAGTCGTAACATGCAACTTTTGTAAAAACAAATAAACATGGCGCGGAACCACCACTGTTATGACGCAGCACCTGAAAAGAAAACATGTTGGAGCCTCGATGGCAGTGAAGAGAGCTGATCAGCAGGATGAGCGGCCATGTTTGTTTCATTTTAAAGTGGGGAAACGTAACGTTAGTTTCTCAGGTAGCTCATCTGATGCTTTCCTTACCGTGTTAGTAGGTTACAGACAGGGATAAGGTTGGCTACTTATTTTACGTTTAATTTCATTGAATTAGCTTAAGCAGCGTTTATATTTACTTTATAAATAAATTAACTTGCAAATTATGAGGGCAAGGCTTTTAAAGTTTAAATCTTCTGGCAAAGATAAAGTAAAGAAGATCCTGCAATTTATGGAAGTAAAGCAGAATATAATCCAGCAAGATCAGTAATATGTCAATTAATTATCTGCCACATTCCCATGTAAATATCTGTCTTTGGAGGATGTGTTTTTTAGCACCCCTAGTTCTCTCATTTTTATTCCAAATACAATTTATAATTTGAATCACAGGGCTATTTTTATCTCTATGGTTCAGTATTTTCTCAAGTAGCAACTTTAACTGCTATACTTTCCTGTCTTAAAAGGCAGAACTCTTCTAGTCTAAAAAAAACCTCATTTGTTGAAATGGGGGGGCCTATTGTTTGAACCCCTTAGGGGCTTTAAAAAACAAAAATGCCTGTCTCTTTTTGCGCTTTATGAAACAAAGTACCCTATATTTTGTGGATGTACAGCTACATTTCTCATGTAAGTTTGCGTAGTTTTAAAACAAACATTTATTTTTCATATTGCACTAGTACAGGTAATGAGAAACCTGTACTTGTGTGCTTGTTTGTTCTGTCTAAAATGTTTATTTTGGAATAAAGAGGTTAATATAAAAAAAATATTTTGTGTCCGATTCATCGATTAATCGAAAAAATAATCGGCCGATTCATCGATTTTCAAAATAATCGTTAGTTGCAGCCCTACAAGCCGGCCTCCTGTCTGCGGCGCTGTCTGCGGTCACCTACAATCTGGGAGAGGAGCAGCGGAGCGTCTGTGGGGGGGGCGGGGCGTCTGGAGACGTATTGCATTGCACTCATTGCACTGATTTAGTGCAGTATTTTTTGATGCAACTTTTCTACTTCTGTTATTTGCTGTTGTTTCTAAAAAAAAAATGCATAACGATATTACAGCTTTCATTAATTTATTTCAAACTTGAAACATTGTCTAACCTGTAAGGTAAAAAAACAAAAATGTAACCAATTAATCGAATCGTATCGTGGTGTATTCTTGAGTATCGAAAATAATCGAATCGTTGGGTCAGGAAATTGATACTGAATCGAATCGCCATGATGGATGTGATTTACACCCCTAGTTGTGATGTCATTGCGTCCTCTGCTGCGCATGCGGGACACTTGTGTCTGCGGAAGGGGGCGGGGCATATCTCTGTTAACTGCAACACACACAGACCACCTGGTTTCTGAGCATAAACCAGCCTTTAGATCTGCTGAGTGTGAATCCAGTTAATCCTGAGCTGATCTCGGTCTTCAGATTAACCAGACGTTGACGTGAGGAAAGATTAAAGGAGCTTTGAAGCAGCGGCCTGATCGTTTTCCTCTTCCCTCCTCCTGTCAGCGAGTCAGCGGAGCAAATCTGTCAGCTCCTGACCCGGATGTGCCTCCTCTCCCATCCCCTCGGCGAAGAGATCGAGGTGGAGATCCCGCCCACACGCCCCGACATCATCCACGCCTGTGACATCATGGAGGACGCCGCCATCGCCTACGGTTTTAACAACGTCCCCCGCACGACGCCTCGCACCTACACCGTGGCCAACCAGGTGCGCCGCATCAGCTCCCCGGAAAACCTCCTTTTTCCAAACAGCTGAAAACGTCCCGTCTTATTTTAACGATTCTTATTTTTCCCAGTTTCCTCTGAACAAACTGACTGAGCTGCTGAGACACGACATGGCAGCCGCTGGATTCACCGAGGCTCTAAACTTTGCTCTGGTGAGAAAAACCCGGAATGACGCAAACTCCTGCCTCATTTTTTATTTTATTTTTTTTCCTGTAGATGTGATCGTTTTCCTCATTTGGGTTCCCGCAGTGTTCGCAAGAGGATATCGCAGAAAAGCTTGGAAAGAAGATCTCAGACGTCAAAGCCGTTCATATTTCCAACCCCAAGACGGCCGATTTCCAGGTGAGACCAGGAAATGCAGCCATCCGCTTCCATTTCCTGATCTGTTTGCTTTAATGCTATCATCATCTCTACAAAACGGTTAAACGCGTTAAAAAGACAAACTCTACACTGCAAAAAATGTAAATCTAAATAAGTATTTTTTTCTTAAAATAAGTAATTTTTTTCTTGAATTGAGGAGGTAAGTGAGACACTTTGCCAATGGAACAAGAAAATTTACATTTAAAATAAGAAAAAATAACTGCATTGTCTTATTTCAAATGCATATTATCTAATTATCTTGATCTAAGAGTAAAAATACTCATTCCATTGGCAAACGATCTTATTTGCCTGCTCAAATTAAGAGTAAAGTCCCTTAATTTAAGAATTTTTGTACTTATTTCTAGATCGTTTTTGCAGTGTATTCTGACAAAATGTGTGACGGTTTGAACGCAGGGAAACTTTTCCATTTTCTGGCTGACTCTTAAAGGAATAGTACACCCAAAATATGATTAGCCTTCATTTTCTACTCACCCCCATGCTGAACAACACTCTGGAGTACTTTTTTGATATCTCAAATGCATCTGGAGATCTGGGAGGCTTCTTGCTGTCTGCTGACATTCAAATAATTGAGGTCTATGGCGCCCGAGGCAGAAAGGTCCATAAAAGTCCACAAAAAACGTGTCAATATTCCTCCATACTGCTCGTCCAATGTATTCCAAGTGTCCTGAGTGGGTAGCATCCAGAATTTACTCGAAACGAAGTCATTTAGAATGTTTTTAGAGCATAAACAGTAGTGTATAGGATTTCCTAAAAGCGCGTTCACGAGTCTACGGAAACCGGCAGACCAAACCAGATGAAAGTGCGCATTCAGCGTCTGCTCTGCCAATAATGCAAGCGTAGAAGAAGAAATGTGCTGTTTACCTGTGCAAAGAAAGAAACAACGAAAGAAAAATGTCTGAGGACTTCAGTGTTGAGGAAGAGCATGAGTTCTTTGCCGAGCTGAATGCGCACTTTCATCTGGTTTGGTCTGCCGCGGTTTCCGTAGACTCGTGAACGCGCTTTTAGGAAATCCTATACACTACTGTTTATGCTCTAAAAACATTCTAAATGACTTCGTTTCGAGTAAATTCTGGACGCTACCCACTCAGGACACTTGGAATACATTGGACGAGCAGTATGGAGGAATATTGACACGTTTTTTGTGGACTTTTATGGACCTTTCTGTCTCGGGCGCCATAGACCTCCATTATTTGAATGTCAGCAGACAGCAAGAAGCCTCCCAGATCTCCAGATGCATTTGAGATATCAAAAAAGTACTCCAGAGTGTTGTTCAGCATGGGGGTGAGTAGAAAATGAAGGCTAATCATGTTTTGGGTGTACTATTCCTTTAAGCATTACAAAGGACAAATGCCATTAAACAAACCACAAACAATGCTAATCTATACAAACATCCAAAACTTCCACTAATTTACATTAAATTGTCTACAAAAATAAATCAGACAATACATTTTAAACAGCTTATTACCCATTACAAACTAAGATAAAAACATCTATGCAGAGAATCCAGTGCAAGCCATCTATTACCACTGTTTCTCCACTAGGTGGTGCTCCTGCCCTGTTTAACTTTCTGCACAGGGTTCCCGCGGGTCCTTAAAAAGTCTTAAAAGGCATTGAATTCTTCAAAATAAAACTAAGGCCTTAATTGGTATTAAAATTTTTTTAAATCAGTCTTTCGTAGGTCTTAATTTTTAAAACATCATAAATAGGATTATTTTAATTGCGATTTATTTTTGTAATCTAAATAAGCATTAAAATTAACAATTTTAATTGGGACATTTGGGAGATGCACCATTAACTTTTTGTCTGGAAAATCTGAGCAAGTGTAAATGTAACCAAAATTGTCTCCAGCCAAGAGTTTCCTCCATGGCTAAAACCAGGGAACATACATGAGGCTCAGTGGATTTAGTGCAAGAAGTCATTCAAGCTCAGAACGATGGGAATTAAGGTTCCCTGCTAAAACAAAGTTTGTGAATTCAGTTAAATAATTGTTCAAATATATCTGTCATTTGTGTGTTTTTAGCTTTCTTCCTGTAAGGGAAGCTTTTCAAAATTTGAAACATTAGTGCAGTGGTTTATGTTATAATAAACCTTTGGGTTAAGTTGTCGCAAGCGGGTTTTTCTTGTGTTTCTTGTGAATTTGGTCTTAAATTTTTATTTCAAGTGGCATTAAAAAGTCTTTAATTGAACTTGCCTTATGCTGTAGGAACCCTGCTGCAGCCATGTTTCTAACCCGGTGACGTTTCATTTTCCCTCCACCAGGTGGCGCGCACCACTCTGCTGCCTGGCCTGCTGAAAACCATCACCGCCAACAGGAAGATGCCGCTTCCTCTCAAACTGTTTGAGATTTCTGATGTGGTGCTGAAGGATGAGAGCAAAGGTTGGAGTCTGCATGTCCCACAAACTAAGGCTGATGTTTCTGACACATTTATTTTCCCTTTAGACAAACATGTGCAGCTTATTGGAACATTAATACTTTTAAGTTCCTTTAACTGAACAACAGTTTTCTCCACCGTCCCAAAACAGAAGTTGGAGCGAAGAACAATCGCCGTTTCTGCGCCGTTTATTACAATAAAGCTCCGGGCTTCGAGGTGATCCACGGCCTGCTGGACCGGACCATGCAGCTGCTGGAGGTGGAGGCGGCGCGTGGAGATGGATACCACATCCAGGCTGCAGACGGTGAGACATTCTGGACTCAGAGGGGGAGTGTAGATCCAGAGAGGAGGATAGGAACCAGCAGAAAGTGTTAAAGGAAGGATATAAGGCTGCTTTGGTTGGGATTATCTAAATCCTTAAACGCAGTCAGTTATTAGAAGAGGATTTATGATGAGTGGGAGGAGGAATCTACACTGTAAAAAAGAAAACAAGTAATTGTTCTAGAAAAAAAAGTCTTTCCACTTGTTTTTAGCAGGTTATGATTCAGTTTATTTCTGTAGCTCCAATTCACATCATGTCATCTCAGGTCACTTTCCAGTTCACCAGATCATCCAGTCAGATTGATTCAAAGTTTTCTATCTAAGGAAAACCAGCTGATTGCATCGACTCATTGACTCTTCAGCAATCCCTCACACTAAGCATGCTTGTAGCGACAGTGGAGAGGAAAAACTCCCTTTGAACAGGAAGAAACCTCCAGCAGAACCAGGCTCAGTGTGAGCGGCCATCTGCTGAGGCCCACTGGGGTTCAAGGAGACAGAAGCAGACATAGAAAAAGAAGCATAGATACAAAAGGCAACTGTCAACCAGCTCCACAGGCGGCCCCGTCCAGGAAACACACAGCCAGGCAGACGAGCTCCGAGCCAGCTCCCATGTCAGAGGATGAAGAGAGCACATCCAGTTAGTCACGGGCAGAGAAACAGGACTACACTGGAAAACAGGCCAAGCTCCAACATCTAGAAACAAAGGTGTTGATGGCAGCAGCACAGCTGATATTTCTCTCCAGGATGGAGTCACAGCCAAACAGGAACAGACCAGATGAAGCTACTATGAGAAAAAGCAGAGAGAGCAGAACGTTAGAGATTGAACTAATAGATTCTGCAGAGTGGGAGAATAGAGAGAGAATGAAGCAGAATGATGAAAAAGGGGTCCCTATGTCCTCCAGCAGTCTAAGCCTATAGCAGCAGAACTATAGAGATAGCTCAGGATAACCTGAGCCACCCTAACTAGAAGCTTTATCAAAAAGGAAAGTTTTAAGCCTAGCCTTAAAAGTAGACAGGGTGTCTGCCTCACGGACTAAAACTGGTAGTTGGTTCCACAGGAGAGGAGCCTGATAACTAAAAGATCTGCCTCCCATTCTACCTTTAGAAATTCTAGGAACCACTAGTAAACCTGCAGATTGAGAGCGAAGTGCTCTGTTAGGAACATAAGGAACAATCAGATCTCTGATATCAGATGGAGCTTGGCCATTTAAGGCTTTATATGTGAGAAGGAGGATTAACGTATAACTACAAAAAAAGGATTTCTTTATCTTATTTTTTTCATCTAATTATCACAGTTCAGTGAGTTTCAATGTTCTGCAGCTTTTCATTCATTACAAATATGAGTCACAACTATTGGTTCAGTTCGACTCAGACTTCATGAATCACTATCTAAAAAAGGAAAAAATGTGAGGGAGGTTATTGCCTCAGCAGCTGTTACATAAACGATGGAAGATCTACAATTGCTAAACCGATCATCTGAGTTAATTTCTAACTCAAAGGAGGAAGCGTTTGATTCATGGCCTTCCAGTTTAAACACCTGTGATCATGAGACGCGGCTCAGAGCAGAAGGATGGAGATCCTGGATCAGAAGGTCCAGGATCTCCATCTGAGAGGAGAGGAGGATGGAAGGACAGATGGAGGTTTATCTGCTGCTCTGTGATCTGAGCTCCGGATCGTTTAGGAGGAGCTTCAAAGCTGCAGCTAACAGGCCAACCAGGTGGAAGCATCACTGTGGTGTTAGCTTTGAGCTTAGAGAAGATTCATGCCAGAGAAGGAAAATGTTCAACCAAGCCAATAAAATGTGGAACATCCTCTGAATGCTCCACATTTCCAGGTTGTGACTGAAAGTTTGACTCACTCCTCCCACTGAAACACAAACTTTCATTCATCAGAACCTCACAGCAGCGGGCCGAGCATGTCCCTACTAAAACATCAAAGATGCTCTCCCAACCGGCAGAAATAATATAGAATAAAAATTAGAGATTATTGATTTTTTTCCAGCGTTTTATTGTCATTACACTCACAAATATACAGGTGCTGGTCATAAAATTAGAATATCATGAAAAAGTAGATTGATTTCAGTAATTCCATTTAAAAAGTGAAACTTGTATATTATATTCATACATTACATACAAACTCATATATTTCAGATGTTTATTTTGTTTAATTTTGATGATTACAAATGACAACAAATGAAAATCTCAAATTCATCATATCAGAAAATTAGAATATTACTGAAGACCAATAAAAACAAAGGATTTATAGAAATGTTGGCCAACTGAAAAGTATGAACATGAAAAGTATGAGCATGTACAGCACTCAGTATTTAGTTGGGCCTCCTTTGGCCTGTATTACTGCAGCAATGCGGCGTGGCATGGAGTCGATCAGTCTGTGGCACTGCTCAGGTGTTATGATAGCCCAGGTTGCTCTAATAGTGGCTTTTAGCTCTTCTGAATTGTTGGGTCTGGTGTATTGCATCTTCTTCTTCACAATACCCCATAGATTTTCTATGGGGTTAAGGTCAGGAGAGTTTGCTGGCCAATTAAGAACAGGGATACCATGGTCCTCCAACCAGGTACTGGTAGCTTTGGCACTGTGTGCAGGTGCCAAGTCCTGTTGGAAAATGAAATCTGCATCTCCAAAAAGTTGGTCAGCTGCAGGAAGCATGAAGTGCTCTAAAACTTCCTGGTATGTGGCTGCGTTGACCCTGGACCTCAGAAAACACAATGGACCAACACCAGCAGATGACATGGCACCCCAAACCATCACTGACTGTGGAAACTTTACACTGGACTTCAAGCAACGTGGATGAAGTGCCTCTCTTCTTTTCCTCCAGACTCTGGGACCTTGATTTCCAAAGGAAATGCAAAATTTACTTTCATCAGAGAACATGACTTTGGACCACTCACCAGCAGTCCAGTCCTGTTTCTCTTTAGCCCAGGCAAGACGCTTCTGACGCTGTCTGTGGTTCAAGAGTGGCTTGACACAAGGAATGCGACAGCAGAAACCCATGTCTTTCATACGTCTGTGTGTGGTGGTTCTTGAAGCACTCACTCCAGCTGCAGTCCACTCTTTGTGAATCTCCCCCACATTTTTGAATGGGTTTTGTTTCACAATCCTCTCCAGGGTGCGGTTATCTCTCTTGCTTGTACACTTTTTTCGACCACATCTTTTCCTTCCCTTCGCCTCTCTATTAATGTGCTTGGACACTGAGCTCTGTGAACAGCCAGCCTCTTTAGCGATGACCTTTTGTGTCTTGCCCTCCTTGTGCAAGGTGTCGATGGTCGTCTTTTGGACAACTGTCAAGTCAGCAGTCTTCCCCATGATTGTGTAGCCTATAGAACTAGACTGAAAGACCATTTAAAGGCTTTTGCAGGTGGTTTGAGTTAATTAGCTGATTAGAGTGTGGCACCAGGGGCCATCAATTTTGAACCTTTTCACAATATTCTAATTTTCTGATATGATGAATTTCAGATTTTCATTTGTTGTCATTTGTAATCATCAAAATTAAACAAAATAAACATCTGAAATATATGAGTTTGTATGTAATGTATGAATATAATATACAAGTTTCACTTTTTAAATGGAATTACTGAAATCAATCTACTTTTTCATGATATTCTAATTTTATGACCAGCACCTGTAATATAACAACATTCCCTCTCTGCATTTAACCCCTCCCTTTGGGGAGCAGCAGGCTGCCATGGTGCCCAGGGAGCAGGGTGGGGTTAAGGGTCTTGCTCAGGGACCCAGAGTGTCAGACCCAGAGTGGGGATTGAACTCATAACCTCAGGATTCAAAGCTCTATGCCCAAACCACCAGGCCACCGCTCCGTAAAATGTTATACCTGCCAAATTAAATAATAACCGTTGTAGTTTACAGTAACATCTTAATAATGTGGTGATAATAAACACCTTTGAAATAAAATTATTAATCTAAAAAGATTTTTTGATTTCTAAACAAAATGAATATAGTTTAAAAAAACGTCTATTGCACTTTTTATGTTACAAATAGAGGAAAAAATGCATAAATATGCATAGAATTATTTGTTTCATGTAATAAACAATTTTTAACTGTAATACTTTTATGCTTGTATTTTATTAAACGTTTTAACATGTATTTATAATAGAACTGCTGTAATTAGGTTAATCATTTAGATATTTATGTTTTAGAGTTTCTATATAACCTTTTGATTATGATTATGAAATAAATTGAAAATTATTTTAATATTTAATAATCAGATTATAGATTAGTTAGTCGATACGTTGCTGAATGCAGAACCTAGAGATTGAATCTGCTGCTGTCGTCTTTCCGTTTCGTCCGTCGCTGTGAAATAATCAATCAGGAAGAGTTTCTCTACTTCTGTTGCTTGTTTCTTCATTCCCAATATCGGATCTCTCTCTCTTCTCCTTTGTCTTCACCTCCATCCTCCTCTTACTCCCTCTGCTCCTCCAAGGTCGCGCCGTCAGGTTTCCTTTCTTCCTTCCTGTCTGTCTGACAGCAGATCAATGAGCCTGAGTATCAGTGAATCAGAGACCAGACATACACTATATTGCCAAAAGTATTTGCTCACCCATCCAAATTATTGGAACCAGGTGTTCCAATCACTTCCATGGCCACAGGTGTATAAATTCAAGCACCTAGGCATGCAGACTGTTTTTACAAACATTTGTGAAAGAATGGGTCGCTCTCAGGAGCTCAGTGAATTCCAGCGTGGAACTGTGATAGGATGCCACCTGTGCAACAAATCCAGTCGTGAAATTTCCTCGCTCCTAAATATTCCACAGTCAACTGTCAGCTGTATTATAAGAAAATGGAAGTGTTTGGGAACGACAGCAACTCAGCCACGAAGTGGTAGGCCACGTAAACTGACGGAGCGGGGTCAGCGGATGCTGACGCGCATAGTGCGAAGAGGTCGCCAACTTTCTGCAGAGTCAATCACTACAGACCTCCAAACTTCATGTGGCCTTCAGATTAGCTCAAGAACAGTGCGCAGAGAGCTTCATGGAATGGGTTTCCATGGTCGAGCAGCTGCATCCAAGCCATACATCACCAAGTGCAATGCAAAGCGTCGGATGCGGTGGTGTAAAGCACGCCGCCACTGGACTCTAGAGCAGTGGAGACGCGTTCTCTGGAGTGACGAATCGCGCTTCTCCATCTGGCAATCTGATGGACGGGTCTGGGTTTGGCGGTTGCCAGGAGAACGGTACTTGTCTGACTGCATTGTGCCAAGTGTAAAGTTTGGTGGAGGGGGGATTATGGTGTGAGGTTGTTTTTCAGGAGCTGGGCTTGGCCCCTTAGTTCCAGTGAAAGGAACTCTGAATGCTTCAGCATACCAAGACATTTTGGACAATTCCATGCTCCCAACTTTGTGGGAACAGTTTGGAGCTGGCCCCTTCCTCTTCCAACATGACTGTGCACCAGTGCACAAAGCAAGGTCCATAAAGACATGGATGACAGAGTCTGGTGTGGATGAACTTGACTGGCCTGCACAGAGTCCTGACCTCAACCCGATAGAACACCTTTGGGATGAATTAGAGCGGAGACTGAGAGCCAGGCCTTCTCGTCCAACATCAGTGTGCGACCTCACAAATGCGCTTCTGGAAGAATGGTCAAAAATTCCCATAAACACACTCCTAAACCTTGTGGACAGCCTTCCCAGAAGAGTTGAAGCTGTTCTAGCTGCAAAGGGTGGACCGACGTCATATTGAACCCTATGGATTAGGAACGGGATGTCACTTAAGCTCATATGTGAGTCAAGGCAGGTGAGCAAATACTTTTGGCAATATAGTGTATGTCAGCCTGTCCTTAATCCCATTCCAAGGTCCTGACCCGGGCTAACAGCCCACTGGACTCATCCTGAGGATCCGGGCAGCGCAGCGACCATGTCGGCTTAGCTTCCGGCTCTAAGCCTGGAAAAAGGAAGAGGTGATCCTCATCGGACCCAGAACCACTTAGGAGACAGATGTCCATGTTTCACCTAACAGGCGCGTCCGAAGCACAGACCGGAGCGGCCGCTCATCCTGGGACTCCATGAGCCGCCGTCCTTGGTGTCATGTTAAAAGGATGCGCACGGGTTAATTAAAAATAAAAAAAGTTGGTCAGAAAAAGCTCCAGATTACCTGTTTCAGACGAACTAAATAAATAAACTTAAACTGGAATCTAAAATTAAAATTGAGATGCCTGAACTGCTCCTGTAAAGCTCAATAAAAGGCTGAACAGATCCTTCCATCCAAGCACAATAAATTATAATCCTTAGCAGCGATTTACTGGCTGCTTTAACACGAACGCAGCAAATAAAGGGAAGTTTGTTCATTTATTGTTGCTCCAACAATAAATGTAATATAAAAAAATTGCAATCAAGAAATAAAACTGAGAAAATGTTTAATCTGCAAAATATTTTCTCAGATTGCTTATTCTGATGTTTTTTTTTTATAGGTTTATTACTTTAACCTTTTCGTTTCAAAGTTTAGTTTTCAAATTGCATCATTTTCAAACTGCGTTTTCCAGACCGCATTCTGGGGGCGGGCTAACCTCTGGATTGAGGAGGCCCGGTACAGGGCCCGCCATGACACCAGCTGATGTCTATTTAAAGCTACAGTGTGTAATTTTCAGCGACATCTAACGTCCAGACTGCAGACCGCAACAACATGAACATCTCCCCCCCACCGCTTCTCCCCCCCAACAGTACGGCGAGCGTTACGGGACAAAATGTCTTCCACGACGTCCGCATCACCTCCCTTCTCAAGTGATGAGGTTTGTTTACATAGATCATTTTACAGATAGTATTCTCAGGCATAATACTGCCATCTATTGTTCAGTACCGTCTCAGTTCATCTCTCTCAACTTGCCGTAGTTACTT
This sequence comes from Cyprinodon tularosa, assembly GCF_016077235.1. Classification (NCBI taxonomy): domain Eukaryota; kingdom Metazoa; phylum Chordata; class Actinopteri; order Cyprinodontiformes; family Cyprinodontidae; genus Cyprinodon; species Cyprinodon tularosa. Next base: position 822,169 of record NW_024039582.1, on the reverse strand, counting down.
TCGAGCGTAATGGGAGATCTCGCAATCGCTAGTTTGTTGGCTCTGCGCTGCCGTAGCGCAAAGATGTCTGCCTCCATGGCTGCGAGACCCGCTCCTATGTAATTATAAATAACGAATTCTAAGGCAACGCAAATATTAAGGTTAAGAGGCTGAGCTCGTAGATGATGATAAATAACATAGTTATGTATAATATATTACATTTCTGACTGTATATCCCTGTAATTATTACACACTGTAGCTTTAAAGAAATGGCTAAAACACAGTCACATGGTGTTTCATCCACATTCCTTTCAAATGGAGCTTTAAAATTTCTAAAACATGTTTCAAAATAAATTTTTCCCTAAATACTTCTTGTTTTATAGCTGTGTAAACAAATAATAAGATTTAAAAATTAGTCTGCGGGAGTAATGCAACAGCAGGTATTCATCTTTAGCCCCGCCCCCTAATGGCCGCCATCTTTGGAAACTAGAGGCTCAGAGCTTTCCAAGGAGGGGTCAGAGGTCATTACGCGACCATTTCAGGTGATGTAACCAGCATGCGTTACATAAGCTGCTCTGTTATTCTTATTTTCTATTTAGTTTGTTGATATTATTGGTAAATTTTAATGAAATAAATAAATAAATCTTAAGAGCAAAGGCTTTTCCTCATGCAGAAGGTCACTAATGATGTAAATCAGCATATTTGTCTGAACAGATTCCCTTTGATGAGGAGAAAAAAGCATGTTTGCACTTTTAGTTATAGACAAGATGTGGATCTATAAAGTCTGAGGGTTCATTCTGAGATTCAAATAGCATTTCATGGTGTTTTACAGTGTTTTTTTGGTGCAAATTTTTTGCGAGGCTAAATATTTTTCACTTCTCCTTTGTTTAATCACCTGTAAATCAGACATGTTGACATTTAAAATACTGTTTCCACCTGAAAAATATTCCTCAAAGCCTTTACCTCCATACAAATACGAACTATTCTATTTCCAATTTAATAGTTTGGGAGCTGAACTTTACTGCAAAAAAATCAAAATCTAGATAAGTCATTTTTTTCTTAATATAAGTGCATTTGTTCTTGAATTAAGGAGGTAAAAGAGACATTTTGCCGATAGAACAAGACAATTTACACTTAAAATAAGAAAACACAATTGCATTGTCTTATTTTAAGTGCATATTATCTAATTATCTTATTTTAAGAGTAAAAATACTCATTCCATTGTCAAACTATCTCATTTACCTACTCAAATTAAGGGTGAATACACTTAATTTAAGACATTTTTACTTATTTCTAGGTCGTTTTTGCAGTGTCGATTTAATCCAAATCTGTGATTTCAGGGTTTTTCAAAGTTTAATTTCTGGATTGCATTTATTCATTTTTGTTCACACCAATAATGGAGCAAACTTCACTCCATACCGATGTGTTTTTCCTTTAGCAGCCCGCTCCGTCCATCTGAGCAGAACCAGGAAGATCAAACTGTTGTAGATAAACTATCTTAGATTTTTCAGCTGTTTTTCCTTCTAAAAACCAAATTCCTTCTGTTCTGCTTCTGACTGATCAGAATAAAGATCTAACCAAACAGAACAACAGCCAGGAAATGATAATCGATCCACTTCCTGCTCTGCTGAAAGTCGCAGCGCCGGTGGAACGTTTCCAGGATTTCACTGACGGATCAGTTGTTTAGGATACACCCAGGGCTATTTATACCGTTGCCATGGCGCCAACCGGTGACGCGTGGGGAGCTAATGGACTACAGCGAGCGGGAGAGTTCCCCCCGCCAGGGTCATCCCCTCCAGCTCTGGTCCTGGAACCCATTAGCCGGTCAGCGTGGGAAGAAGCAATGCATGATGGGAGTGCGCCATGTTGGAACAGGTTGCTATAGTAACCACTGCTTCCGGCAGCCTCGGGGGGGCCTGCCAGCCTTTGAGGAAAGTGAGCGGTCAGGTCGGACAATGAAGAGAGTTTGAGGATTCACAGAGTAATCGGATTACTTCTGGGACACAGGAAGTGGCGTCTGCGTTTGGGTGTCGGATGCGTTTGGAGGCGCAGATGAAGAAACGGCGTCGGTGATGAGCGTGGGCGAACAAATGGTGATGATTAAACGGCAGAACAAAGGAGCAGTTTCACCCACGCTGCCTTTTTCTCTGATGTGGAACAAATCCTTCTTTTTTTTCTTTCCAAGACGCAGATGATGATGATGGAGGCCGCAGAACATTTTCACACTCATCCTGCAGGAAAGAAGAATCTTTCGGCTCTTTGTTCCTTTGGTTGCTCTAGTTTAAGTTGTAATGTGGATTTCTTCTTCTTTTTTTATTAATTTAAGCAGGATAGTCCCCTCTGGGGTTAAGAACACCTTTTCTCCTGGGCGTCTCTACGGAAGCCCAGAAAGGCAAAGAAAACTTTGGTTAGATTTTTAAGTGTTTTTAGAAATCCAACCAAGGTTGTTTGTTTTGTTGTTGTTGTTTTTTTTCCTTCATTGCGTTGGTGGAAAAAAAAAAGACTTTGAATGAATTTAAATAAAGATTTTTTTTCTGGTGTTTGTGGAGAAAAAAGAATACTTAGAAATCTAATCAAGTTTTTTTCTTTTTCTTCATTTGTTGGTGGAGAAAAAAATTTATAAAATTTGCCTTAGGTTTTTTTTTTATATTTACTTTCCTTTAGGGCACAAATTTATAAAAAAAAAAAAAAAAACTTCAAACTTTTCTTTTCCAGATTTTTCTCTTTCCTTTCAGGGCTTCCGTATATCTCGGTCACGAGGCAGCAACAAAAATAAAAACAGAATGTGACGTCAAAAGAAACTGGAAAACGGGTTCATGTTAATATTTCAGCTTCAAGCACTTTCAATGTTTAGTTGCAGATAATTCGATTTTCTGAGGGAAGTTTCTGGAAGGAGCCGAGGGAACAAAGGCTTTCCCTCCGGATCCATTCGGAGCAAAAAGGACAGAAAGGTGCATGAGGCGACTTTTCTCAGAGCAACTGAAACCCAGATATGATCAGGAAGGAGTCCCGCCTCCTCAGTCAACTAATGGGGAGTCCAAACCAGCCGAGAACATAGATTGTCCAGCTAAGGCCGTTGGTGGTAGCAGGTGGTTTTTGACTTTGTACGCACTTCCGACTTATTTATTGTTGAAAAAAAAAAAAAAAGGAGACAAAATATTTACTGAAAATTGCTTGCAACTTAGTCGAAAAGAAAAATAATGTTAATTTAATGTTTGAAGCTCTAAAAAAATGGTCGAAAAATTATTTTACAAAACCTCCCCAAACCACACCAGACATTTGCCAAACAATCCAGCTGCACCTGGCGTGTTCTTAATTACTCCAATTAATGGGAGGGTCTAACAACGTAATCTAAACGATTCCAAATATAAAAAATAACACCTTTAAATCTAATTCAACTTAAATATATTCTGCCTACCAAAAGAAGAAAACTAAAGTGGTAGAAATTACAAAACTTTAGCATAAATGGCCAAAACATTGATCATAACTCTCTCTTCACGTTTTGCTGTTTATCATTAAAAACAGACGGAATTCAGCTTCTTAAAAAACAAGAGGCACCAGCAGGATTACATTTTAGCTTTTTGTACAGTTTGATTTCCCACATCAGGGAATTCTCAGATCTTTATATGCGAACGAGTTATATTTCATTTCCTACACCAGAGAACAAAGACATGATTTTATTTAATCCTAATCTATCTCTATACTTATGCTACTATCGGCTTAGGCTGCTGGAGGACGTAGGGACCACTTTTCTTGTCTCTTCTTCATTCTGCCCTGAACTTTACTGAACTTTCTCTATCCCTTTCCTTATGTTGGTAGCCTTATTTAGTCCATTCCTGTTTGACTGCGACTCCATCCTGGAGAGAAATATGATCCTTTTGAACCGACTCAGAGCTCATCTGCTTAGCTTTACTGGACCAAACCACCTGTAGAGCGAGTTTACCGTCACCGTCTGTAGCGTAAAGACCTACCGTTGACCTACTGTTGCTGCATGCATGAGACTCAATGAGTCGATGCAATCAGCTGGTTTTCCGTTATAGAAAACTGAACCAATCAGACTGGATGATCTGGTTGAATTGTCTGTAAAGCGACCTGAGATGACATGAACTGAGTTGAAAGTTCTAGTTCTAATTTCTTAAACTTTTCTTCCAGATTCAACCTTCTTTCCGGGTCGCTGTGCTGAGATCTATCTCCGAGGGAAGAGCGTAGGACGGCTGGGAGTCCTTCACCCTGACGTCATAGGCCGCTTCGAGCTCACGCTGCCCTGCTCAGCGCTGGAGATGGACATCGAGCCTTTCCTGTGATTTCCCCTCCCTACCCCTCTAGCAGGAAGTGTGCTTGCGTTGTGTTGATGGGCTGTGATGTTTTCCACCGAATTAAAAATGAGCAGAAGTTGTTTGTGTTGCAGTCGGCGTGGGTTTGTGCATGCGTGCTCGAGGTGCGGAGAATAAAGTCAGTGACTCGTGTGTTGCTTTGATTCTTTCAGTGGCCGCACGGCTGAAGCCCCCCTCACACATGACGTTCCCATGCAGGAAACCGCCAAGCACCAGTTCCCGGCACACCGCCACCCCCAGCCCGCTCTGCCATCCCGCCCGCCTACCACTAAAACTGTATTTGGAGACATGAGCTCACAGGCAGGCCTCAAAGCGCTCGATGAGTTCCTGGCCGACAGAAGCTACATCGAGGGTTTCACTGCGTCCCAGGCTGACGCCGCTGTGTTCGATGCCATCCCCTCGCCTCCCCCGCAGGCCTTCGTCCACCTCCGGCGCTGGTACAGCCACATCAAGTCCTTCCAGACAGAGAGGGCGCTTCTTCCGTCCGCCAAGAGTGAGTTTGTTCTCCCGCCCGCTCCCTCCGCCTCCAGTGAAGATGACATCGACCTTTTTGGATCCGACGACGAGGAAGAGAGCGCCGAGGCGGCCAGAATCCGGGAGCAGCGCCTCGCCGCGTACGCCTCCAAGAAGCCGGCGCTCGTGGCCAAGTCCTCCATCCTGCTGGATGTCAAGCCCTGGGATGATGAGACGGACATGGCCAAGCTGGAGGAGTGCGTGCGCAGCGTGGCCATGGAGGGCCTGCTGTGGGGGCGGTCCAAGCTGGTGCCAGTGGGCTACGGCATCAAGAAGCTGCAGATCGGCTGCGTGGTGGAGGACGATAAGGTGGGAACGGACCTGCTGGAGGAAGCCATCACCGCCTTCCAGGAATACGTTCAGTCTGTAGACGTGGCGGCCTTCAATAAGATCTGATCTGGGCAGAATGAACTGATTTCACTGGCTGGAATATGGAGCTTTGCTGAATAAAATCTGTAGTTTAAAGCATCCTGATGTTCGGCTGAGCGTTCTTCTTCTGTCCGTCCTGATTCAGCTTGGTTTGCAGCTCTGAGATAAACCGCTGCAGGCGGTGAGGCATCATGCTGAGGGGATCCGTGTAGCGGAAGTTTGACGGGTCTGTCAGCAGGACTGGCAGCGCGAACGGACCAGTCTATAAACTTCCTCACTTTTTATTGTTTCCTCTTTATGATCTAAATAACAGCTCTATAAACGTAAAAATGTTACCTTTAAAGGTATTTATTTAAATGTCAAATCATTCTGGCTTAAACATGTATATAAATGTACTCTTTATCAAACCATATTGTCCCAAAAGTTAGAAAATTTCAATTTAAAACAAAAATCCTGCCTTAAAATCTGTATAAACAATACAAACAATATAAAGCTCTGAAATCCATGTTATTTCTGACATTTTGAATTGGAAAAGTTTCCTGGATAGGAAGAGAAACGTCTTCAAACTCGGAAACCAAGTCCAGTGGATATTTTTTAACATTTTCTAGAGCTCACATCCTTAGCAGAAGCTAACGTGAAATTATAATCTGATGCTAATGAACGACTGTTATACGTAGTCATTATAGTCGTAGGGAAATCATATTTAAGCGTCAAATCATTCTGGCTTAAACATTTATATAAATTTACTCTTTATCAGACGTCCCAAAATTTAAATTTTAAAAAATGTAGTGTCTTAAAATCAGTGTTTTTTTCCATTATCTTCTGCAGGCCAGTTAGTTCTACGTCAGCCTGAACACCTAAATTCAGCCAATCATATATCAACGGTCATCTGTCAATCAAATGTTTTCGGTCATAGCATCTTGATTCATGTTTCGCAGCTAATATACGCAACGGTTGAAATCAGAATCCTTTCCCATTGAGTTGCGTCCCAGTGTTCACGGGGATGGACGTCTGTGTCTTCGGCAGGCGTAGAGCTAACAGAACTGGCAGCGTTGCGAGGCAAGGGCTCAAACATGTACGGCTGGAAGCCTTCTACACCAAACCAAGCTTCTGCCGCCCTGGCGTCCTCTTCCACAACATCTTCGTCCCCGCTTTCCTCCTCTAAATAAAAAATGGATGACGGAGGAGACTCATCCACGACCTCCGACACTAAACTCTCCTCCTCTTGCATGTTTCCGCTGTCCATAGCGTTCCTTGACAGCCTCGTTTCTAAGTCACCAATTTAGTGCTACTTGGTCCCAATGGAATTTCCCATTGAGAACCTGCTAGCACTAAGTTGCTAACTGGTTAGCAAGATGCTTGTGAACCTTCCGCCACAACAATCCCGCGCCCTTGATAATTGACCAATCACATTCCCTTGATTCACTCCTGTAAAGTTGTGCACCACTCCAGAGAATTTAAAAATGCAACGGTTGGAACAGCCTCTTCCCTACGACTTTAACTGTAATTAGACCCAGAAATGTTTTAATGTTTTTACTTTAAGTTTTTCTCTTGATGCCTTGCAGCCAGAAGGTTTTTGGTTCAAATCCCATCATGGAGCCTGTTTGGAAACACCAGTTCTCTCTGGTTCCACCTGCTTCCTCCAACACTTTTACTCTAGTTTTACTTAAAGTATAAAAATAAAAGTAATGTAGGGAAATCTGTTAAGGCCAGAAGCTTTCCTGCTCTACCCTATTAAAGGAGCATTTTTCTGCAATTCTGGATGATAACTTCCTTAGAACTCATTTTCTTAGTTTTATACCTAATGGTAACAGAGTCACATTTAACTTTGCATCATTTTGAAAAACTATTTATTTTGGTATGTGGTGAGAAACAAGTTGGGGCAGCACTGAGTCCAACCACAAAGAAATTATCTGGATAAAAATAATTATTTTGATGTTTTTTTAATACCAACAGGTCATAATGAAAATGAGCTTAAATGAAACAAAACTAACACGTCTATTTTTAAAACATAAGGAGTAGAAAGTAAAAAGTTGTCTAAAAATCATTCCAGTAAAGCATAGATGGACAACATTTCTACTTAAGTCAGGTAACGGAGTATTTGTACTTTATTTTCACACCTCTGAATTTAAAACATGTTCTTAAAGGAGCTCTGTAACCCAGGATTAGAATGATATAAGAATAATGTTTCAGATTAATATGCAGCATTTTATGCCGACTGCTTTTCTCTAAATCTCATCTATTCTAAACGATCAGATCCGTCACTGAATGAGTCTTTGCTCATAAATTATGCAGCGATGCTTCAAAAGATGTCCTGCCAACAGATTTCACCAACTTGATGTCTTGTTTCCACTGGATGTTTTCACTAAAAATAGATTTATTTGTTCTTTGCAAAAAGTACATAATTTTTTTTCTTCCTGCTTTAGTTGTTTTGTCATTACATACATTTAAATTCATCATTAGGAGGCAGAATGTGAGAAACCTTTTTTTATGGTCACACAGTAAAAGGAAACTGCATCATAGTTTAATGAACACTTTTCATTTGAGCCTCTGCTTCAGGTCAGTCAGAGTCGCTCATGTAAGAATTCACACTTTTCACATTTTTTAAATTCTTTCACGTTTTCATGGAACACCACTGAAGATATGACGCCATGATACCATGTGAGCTGTTTGGCTTGTATAACTGATCTGTCTTCTTAAAGGAAAAGTCGCTCATATTCACAATCCAAACTTCTTAAAGTTCTTTAAATGTGAAATGATTCCATCCTGTTCAATAAATGATCAGAGTTTTTAATTCAGAGTAATTTTCATGTGAATGTGCTTTACTGGAGGCATCCATGTTTGTCAAAGAACACTACTGCCACCTACTGGTTAGTGACATTGTCACGGTGCGGTATCGGCTGTTGATCAAGTCCCAGTGCTGTATCCGGTGTTTGTCACAACGCGCTATTATCCAAGTCATCTTGAAAACATTCTTCTTCCAAATGTTGGCTACATATTACGGGTTTTTTCTCTGGCCAGAAGTTCGATGGCAAATCCTCCCTCTTCAAGTTGGCGATCCAACGACCAACCCGTCCGTGGAGGATCAGGAATCAGAAAGGTGGAATAACTCTTTTTTTTCACTTTTACCCGATGTATTCCAGCATCCAGCTGCCATGCACGTGGGCATTGTCAGTTTCACTATAGCTCTGGTGAATTTCAATGGTGAAGTCCTCTGGAAATCTTCAATAATTGTTGTTGATTGCAGATGTGTCTAGTAGTTCCCATTGATTTAGCTTGGAAAGCGGGGAGAATGGCGCTAGGCTTACCGCACCGTGACGTCACTGCTGGAAGATGGCAGGAGGGAGGGGCTACTATATTTGGGCAAAAATGGCCGCTCCCAGAATCTGTGAACGCGAAGAAAATTATTTTTATTTTTTCGCTGATTGACGCTAAATTCATTAAATCACTGCGAATGTATTAGTTTTAGGTAGAAATAATGATCCATCGATTATTCCTTGCTGACTCGACACTTCCTTTTAAAAAACAACTCTTAAATCAGTCAACAACCTGGCCATTTCAAGTACAATCCTTCTGAAATTGTCTTTTAATTCCATGTTTATTTATTTTTTATTATCATTTTTAAGGGGAAAGAAAACAAACAGCTTATTCAGAACCATTTTAATACGACCAGCAGAAGCATCCACTTGTTTCACAAAGCAGGTTTACTGAAAAGTTTTCTAAACCTGAAATCTGGGAAACTAAGTTTTCCTTTCACAGAGTGTCTCTTTAACCTGTTTCTGTTACCATAGTAACATTCTGCACACCTGGTCAGCAGCAGGTTTTCTCAGAGTCCTCGGCCTCCGCCCTCCTTACAGCCAATCAGGTTGTTTTATTTCCTGATTTAATCAGCTGAGTTCTGCCATAATTATTGTCAAATAATGAAAATAAAAGCGTTCACTACATCTGTTAGACAAATTAGGTGTTAAAACACAAAGATAGCTTTAGACGAGGATTCAATTAAAGAATGAGCTGCATTAATTGGCAGAGAATAAAATATTTCTAGGGAGAGAGTCTGAGACTGCATAAAGATGTCCTTTATATTCTGAATATACTCTTCATGGGCACTACTGATAGAAAACACCTTAGACAGGATCTACATGAGGAGGAACCCCATGAGACGATGAACAGGTCCTAATTGTTAGAACATTATACTGCATTTACCTGCTGACAGGGGATCGACTCTAAATAGATACGTTGATCCACTACCATTCAACCAGTAAATTAGTCTTCATAAGGTCACCCTTGGTGCGCGCACTTTCTAAGCCTGCTAAACGTAGTGATTATAAACCAAGCTTAAGGGGTTTGTCATTAGTGTCTATGTTGAACTTCTAGTGACTAATGTAAGAACGGAAAACAGAATTTGACACATGCTTTGCAACAGAGACCTTGCAATGCTAATAAATCACATGACACTGGGGAAGTAAAATGGCTAAATGAGTCCGATGAGTGTTAAGAGCTTATTTTGTGCGGACAACAAAGAAAGTTATACAAGCTGTTGTCTGACTACTTTACATCGCATGTTCAACTTTGTCCCATGAAACAATCTAACACATCTAAGAAGATGTCACGTCAGTGAGCTGCTGTCAGAGGTGGACAGTAACGAAATACATTTACTCAAGTTACTGTATTGAGTAGGTTTTTTGTGTATTTTGTATTTTTCAAGTAGTTTTTAAAATCGGTAATTTAAATTTTACTTGATTACGTTTTGAGTGAAGGATTGTATTTGGTTACATTATAAATCCCATCCGTTACTGAGTTAAAAAAAAACGTTGGAAAACCGAAAGGAAGACAAAAAAATCAGGCCCGGAAGCACTACAGCGATTGACGTGATCAGGATGTAGATCTAGGCTACCAGGCGCCGAGTCTTTCTGTAGGAGATTGGGAACGAGATGGAGGTGGATCAGGAGAGCGACGACGGTTCAGAGAACGTTTGACTAGAAATGCTAGCTGAAACATCCAATTATGCTGCCCAAAACGACGAAAATCCTCGGCCTTAAATGTCATGTGTTATGTGTTATCTTTTTATTACACGTGTATACATTTGTATAGATTTTTCTTTAATTAAAAACTAAATAGTTTTGGATTTCTGACTCCTTGTCCTATTTTCACTACATGGGAGAGATCCCCTAGCCTGACATAGTCCGACTCAATTCTAGTCAGAATGAGTCTGATGCTGCTCCATAGAGCTGTGATTATGGGGCGTGTTTCGAACGAACCAGGGGAAAAAAAATGCCTCTGCACTCAATTGGATAGACCTACAACCAATAAGAGCAACGGAGTGCGTGACGTATGTGAAGCGACGCATAGTTGTTGTCAACAAAAATCAAAGCGTGCAGTTGCACGCCTAGAATAAGAAGATGAGCCTTGATGGCGTTTCTCTGTTCCTCTTTTAAAATTAATTTGCTGTCGATATCTTCTAGAACAGACCTAATAGCAGAATCTACTCACCTCAACTCTCCAGCGGCAGCCATTGTTGTTGTCACCCAAGCGCGCTTTGGTGACGTGGTTGATTACGTTACTGTTGATCATCTGTCCATCATCGTATAAAGCCCGCCCTGACAATTTGATTGGCCCGCCAGATATTGTGCGAGCATACTCGCGCTACTGTTGAGCAATGCCGGACCGAACTTCCCGACCTCAAACGTTGTGGGCGGGACTAAGTTCGGAATGGCACCGAGGCTAGAGATCCCCTGCCCCGTTCAACAGTTTTTTTTAAAATGTAACTAAGTAACTTTTACTTAAAATACATCATAAATTAGCTACTTATTACTTGTACTTGAGTAATTTTTCATCCAAGTTTTGGTACTTTTACTTGAGTATGATACTTTAGTACTTTTTCCACCTCTGGCTGCCGTATCATTTGTGAATCCTTCCCACTGAGGAGTCAAACATTCAGTTCTGTCCCAGCATAAGAAAACATCCATACAGTGAGATAAATATGAGGTTTATTGATCAGAGATGATGGTCATAGGAGCCCAATTAAAACAAAGAATCTGTTGACCAATATAGAGTTAACCAGTCCAACTGCCGTGTACGTGGCAAACTTGGACGGCACTTCGATCTCCTTCCTCCTCCTGGCATTTTCATCCATTCTAGGAAACCCGTACCAATAGTACAACAAGTCCAAACTCAGCTTTTTCACTATCTGCCGCGTCCCCACCAGGGCAAAAACTCCAACCAGGCTACGTCCGACACCTCTAGCCAGAGACAGCGCCGTCAGTGGGGGTAGGGGAACCGGTAGCGCCTCCTGGGGCTCGAAGGTGTGGCCCAGTTGTACGTTTGTCCAGTATCCCACTGAGCAGCCGGCGCACACACCCAGGATGGTGGTGGTGTCGCCCCGTGTGGTGCTGTAATGGTCCAGCTCTGGATATGTGTAGCTTAGAAAGAGCAGCAGCGACAGAGCGACGATGGGGGACAGAGGGTTGGTCAGCTGGAACCTATCGAACATCTCCCAGTAAGGGTAGGTGAGCAGAATCAGGAATCCAGTGATCAAAACGCCGCAAATCACATCCTGAAAGCACAACGACCGTTTAGCCAGAACGCCTCATTTGGTTACAAGCTTCTAATTATAGAGTTTTTACATCTAAGATCGCGTAAATATGAGGATGTTGATCTTTCCCTGCTTAATGTGACGTTTGTTACTGGCTCACCAGAACCGAATGCATGCCAGTGTAGAGGCGGCTCAGAGACACCAAAGCAGACATCGTCACGGCGATCAGCAGGCCGGCCTGGAAGCAGAACTGGGACAGAAAAACACACATTTAGCACAAACCGTCTCTGTGATAAAACCATGAGAGGAAAATAAAGCCGCTTTGTTTTCCGTTTATGAAGCTTTAATCAGTCGTCTTCCTTTTCAGTTCAGTTCAGTTCAGTAGCTTTTATTTGTCCCAGTATGGGTAATTTTCTGCAGTAGTAGTGCACCTTTCACACAC